>NC_135534.1:86888269-87188269 GCF_045843805.1 Urocitellus parryii | reverse complement strand
TGACATAGTTTAGAATCTCTGGTATGTTATTAAAATCAATTGTCTGCACATTCTTAACTCTTCAACTCTTTGCTTATTATACATGAGTGAACATTCCCAAATCCAGCTCTAACTGTGATTAAAATGAACGCCTATTTACACCACAGCCATGGTCTCAGAGCTCAATACTGATCTTTTCTTGTGGGGACTCTGACTGCTATACATTCAAAGATGCTGCTTTCTTGCTACACATCCAGAGGCTCTCTAACTCAGGCGACATTTTCTCCATAGAGAATCTTATCAAACCTCTTCAAGCTATTGACTCTCTTTAGATTGTCTGTGAGAATTTTCCACCCATCTCTACCCTCTTAAATCCTTATTTCATTCTTGTTTACATGCCTACCTAGAAATTGGATAGTTATCTGAGACTTATATTTTTAACAGCCACATGTTCTCCCTGCTTTGAAACCAGATCTTCCCCTAATCATCACTAGAAAACCAGTTGCTCAAGTCATAAACCTAAGACTGATGTTTGATTTTTAATCTTCCCTTACCATTGACAAATTATTGAAATTCCCATTGATTGTGACTTCTTTGTTTCTGATATTATCTCTTTGGGGAAGCCTCTGTTTTCTTTGAATATACTAAATCACCTAATTCTCTGTGCTTCCATTCTTGCTCTCTCACAAAGTTTTCTAACCAAAATAGCTACAGTAGTCCTTTATTAGAGCAATAGAGTATTCTTGGCCCTAATTTAAGACTTCTGAAAACTTCTAATCATATTCAGAATAAATCTAAAATGCTTATCAAGACCTCCCACACATAAAACAATAGGTATCAAACATCTGGATTCTCATTTGATTTACAAAAAAAGCCAAAGTGTTTACAATGGCCTTAAGTAGGGACCTGAAAACTCTAAGGGGCCAGATGGTAATATTCCAACTTGTCCATGTTCATTGTGAAACCAGCTATAGATGATATGTACTGAATATGATTGACTGTACTCTAACACAACTTTTCTTATAACAGCATGCACTCAGCTATATTTACCAATCCTGGCCAAATGATTATCCATACTATGCACAAACAAGCACTCATGCACACGCACAACACATCTGGTGTTTATCCCATTCTTCATTTCTCTACTCATTCACTCTATATTGTTCTGAGAGTACACCAAGAACACTCCTGACTGAGGACTTTTGCAATTGGTCTCTCTGTTGCACCTTTCCAGAATAACAACATGGTGTTCTTTCAGTTCCTTAGGATAGCTTCTCACCTCTTCATTTAAGCTTGCTTTGATTATACTGTTTTAAGGACCATTCTCTTGGCTTGACACTCCTTTTTCTCTTTTTTCTTTCCCCCATAACCTATATCAACATTAGACACAGTATTAACTTTCACATGTTTGTTTATTGAGCTGTTGCTTTTGACTATTTTGTTTACTGTTGCCTTTCTGCATCCTAAAATAGCTACTGGCACATAATAGTTACTGTTTGTTTATCTTTTAATTTTAATTGCAAAGCTTATATTTGAGAACACAAGAAAATTTAAGATTTTTGCAATATATAAGTTAGGAAGTGCTTGACTACAATTGAAACTGATCCGTTGATTTCAAGCAACAGTAAGAAGTTACAAAGAAAATAGGAAAATAACTAGAAATGTAAAACTGGATATCATCTCAATTTTGAAGTCACCTACATTTGATCTAGTTAACTAGGCAGTCTACTCTAGAGTTTGCTGTTTTACTGCTGGTTCTCAGGTTTGTGTGAGGCTTACACTTCACTCCCTATAGAGGAATACTGAGCCCCTCTTTCCATCCCTTAACTTATTCCTTTTGAGAGGATCCTTAAGATCATTAAACCCTTCATTGGGACACATTCCAGCAATTTCAGTAATTCCCATTTTCTGTCTTTTAACTTCATGTTTTAAAATTTTTCATTTTTTTAACTTAATATATCAAAAAACATAACATAGAAAGTGAAACTATCCTTAGGCTTCTTTTGTTCCACATTTGTAGACAACTAAGCTCACTAGCATGGTAGAAACTGTCTTCCACGATGTTTTCATCATAAGCTACCAGATACTTGTTTTCATAAATAGGAATACTATTCATATTTTCTGCATCCTAAAATAGCTATGAGGTAGCTTCTCATTTTAACATGTAGACTTATAATCATTTCATGATAGTACTGTCATGTATTTTACCTTTTTATGGGATTTCATTTAGTGAATAAACTATATATATATATATACATTATATATATGTATATATAATGTATATATATAAATATATATATAATTATTCTCTTATAGAAATATGTTACATACTTAAACAGAAAAAAATATCACAGATACTTTTCAAATTGCATTGTTTGTTTATATGGTTATGTAGTAGTTAACTCTTTGGTTTAAATTTTCAGAAGATGAATTACTGTAGTAAATGGTTTATTTCTTTTAAACAAATGTTAACTTCTTCAACTTATTTCAATTTGTAATTCTCTGAATATATGAGAGATATTTTTGATGAAATAAATCTTATTTGCTTATCTGAGTGTAATTTAAATTTTTCTTTACGTTCTTCAATTTAATTTTATTTTCCCTGATTACTAGAGTACTGATCATCTCTCTTATGTTCATATCTGTTTTTAGTATAGTCTGTGGATATTTTACTCAGACATTTTGCTAATTTATTTTGATTCCTTGGTCTATTTAAATATTGATTTGCATATATGTTAAGGATTGAAACTTTGTCCATTATGAACAGAAAATTTTTTGGAGTTTTAAATCTTTAGTTAATGATTTATTTTTTCTTAAAAAGGTTTAATTTATATACCATCCAATTTATCCTTCTTTTCCTATGTGAATCCAGAATAAAGAGTCTCAAAGTTGCCTAACCTCTAATTTTTTTTTAATGCACACATTTGAGTAAAAGAAATTTCTAACTTATAGATCTATGAGATATAATTATTTTTTAAATGCTGGAGTTCCATGGATACTGCTTTTTCCTATGATTTTGGTTTAAATGCATAAATCATTATGAAATATGTAAAGTATAATTGACATATTTATAGTTTTATTTTCTGATTTTCAATTTATAATGTAATGTGAACAAGTAAAATAACATCAAGAAAAATCTATAGTATGTGTTTTGTAAGCATACCCATTTTGACTCACTCCCCCAAATTTTTGTTTTGTTTTATTTTTGCAGAGTGCTTATGTTAGTCAACTTTTCCTCACTGTGACCAAAATCCTCAACTACAACAATTTAGAGAAGGAAAAGCTTATTTTGACATATGGTTGCAGAGTTCTCAGTTCATGGTCATCCAGTTCCATTGCTCTGGGTTTGAGGTGGGGTAAAACATCACGGCATCGGAAAAGCTGCTCCTCTCCTGGTCCCTAGTGAGCAGAGAAAGTAGAAGGTGGAAGGAAGACACTGTATGATTCCAAGGTCATGCCCTCAGTGACCTAATTCCTCTAGTTTTGCCCTACCTTCCCATAGTTACCTTTCAGAACAATAGTTCTTTCAAATTGTCAGTCCACCCAATTGATCAATCCTCTGATGAGGTTAAAGCACTTATAATCTAATCTTGTCATGCTTGAACATCCCTGCATTGACACAGGAGTTTTTGGGGAGTTTCTCATTTCCAAACCCCAATAGTGTTGGTGAGCAAACCTAGGGCTTTACACATGCTAGGTAAAAGTTTTATCACAGCCAACTCCACAAATTTGGTTCAACAGCTTGGGAGTCAAGTTTAGGAATCTATTAGCAATCACTCCTGAACATTTTCTTATAGATACTGGCTCCTTTAAAATATGTCTAAAATTATTTTTTAATCTCATTAAATTATGCTTAGATACTTGTTTTCCAATGAGATTTCCATTAGTTCTTATATGATCAGTTTAAGAATCATTGTATAAAATGTGTATTCAATATTCAAAGCAAAAGTGTGGAATTATAACTAGGAGGTAATATACAAATCAGTTGCAAAATGGGTCAGGGTCTTTATTTTTCATTTATGTAATAGTACATAGAAAAAAATGAATGTGCACTTTCTTTGACTGCCATAAATATGTACTAAATTTTTCCTCCTAAAAATACAGCTCAAATTTAGAAAAAGATTTCCTGCTGACTATTATATTGTCATTCTATTTCCTGGCCTGCCTCCTAAAACATAAATAGATATAAAAAGAGATAGATTTCCTACCAGAATCTTTATAAGTTTTTGTTTAGAGAGTACATGTGTGGGTGTGTTTGGCTTTTCTTTTCTTCGCCAAATACTACTGAGGATATTGCAGGAACATTGTGTTAGTTGTAAATTATTATAGTGATGGCCTTAAATGAATTATGAGAAGCAGAAATAACTCCAGAAGAGATATAATAAACTATTTGGAAATGATATCATTTGATTTTAAAATGTGTTTCCATTTTATGGTTCTTGAAAACCATAGGAAAAAAGGCATGTGAAACTGAAAAGATATTATTGTGATATATCATGAAGCATATTAGGAAATGAAACGGATTTTTTGAATGAGCTAATGGACCATGGAGTCCAGCACTTTTTTTTATCTTGTTTTGTTTCTTGCAATGTGCAATGTGAAAAATAAAACAATTTAAAAATAAAGCTAGACTACAGTTTTGTTGTCATTTTTACCATCCCTTACCATGACCATATTTAGTATATTCTTTGATACACAGTGATGAATGGCAACAAATTAAATAGCCATCTTATCTGTCAGTTACTGATAACTTACATTCCATTTTTGTTTCTCACAATGATCCTACGGTATTATTGTTTTTGACTCATGTTTGCAAATTGGAAACAGCAGCTAAGAGCAATTAAACAACTAGTCCAGTCTTTAAATATAAGAGCAGTTATTTATATTAAATAATTCAAGATTTTAAATGCATGTTTTTTCATTATTCATGGAAACTAAAATGTACTCATCAATTGCATATATTAAAATAGTACTCTCATGTTTATATATTGCAATAGTGTCTTTTATGTTTCATAATCTATTTCTCACAAATAAATCCTTCAATGGGAAATTTATTGAGTAGGAAATATATATTAAATAGTTTAAAAAGTATATTCTTAAATCTTTTATTTCAATAAAATGATATGTAATTCCTTCCTTTGTAGATAAGATATATAGAATATGTTGTCTCTAGACTTGGGTTCCTAGTTTTTAAAATAAATATGGCATATTATTAAGTTGTAAAATCATTTTTTTATCTTACAATTTTAAACAAAGGACAATTCATTAAAAATATTCTATTTATAAGATACTTTATATTTAAATAGAGTAATCAGATAAAGTGTTTATTATACATATTTCAAAGAAGTTAAAATCTTTAATTGCTTCAAATTTTTCCCCAAAATTAAAAATCCAATGTTAGTTATTTCAATACCATATGTTTTAAACTACATTCCAACTTAATAAAGGTGTTCTACTAGGGTAAACAACATAGCTAATATAAAAAATAAAGTTATTTTGTATCAAAATTATTCAGTGACAAAATATAAGAGAAGCTACAGTATAAAATTTCTACTATGCATAAAGAAAAGGGAAATTATGATAAAAAATTTTTTCCAAAATATATTCAACATGTTAAAATTCAAGAGAGTAATGATAACAAAATGCTGTGCAAAAGAGAATTAAATGTTAATTTGAGAATTTTATTAACTTGCTGAAAGCAAGCAAACAAAATTAAATGACCAAAAAAAATGTGTAGCATTCTTCCAAGCTTTGAAGCCATGAAAGAAAATATGAAATTAAAAAACAAAACAAAATAAAAACTAAGCAAATGCTTTTAAAATTATCTATTTTTATAGCAAAGGATAATCCACGAAAAAGTCAAACCATGATGGGAAAAACATACATAAGCTCAGAGAACTGGTAATTAATTATAAAAAATGTTTCTCATTTAAGATTATTTTTTTTTTGTCTGATAGAAAAAAAGGAGAAAAGACAAGTCGAATCATAGAAATTCTACATAGGGCACAAAGGACCTTTCAGTCAGTCATGTAATGTATTCATGCATGTATACATACCATTTGTTTTTTAAATGGACTTAATAGCCAGGAGCAATGGTGCACATTTGTAATCACAGCAATTCAGAAGGTTAAGGCAAGAGGATTGCAAATTCAAGACTAGCTTCAGCAATTTAGCAAGGCTGTAAGCAATTTAGCAAGACTCTGTTTCAAAATTTTAAAAAATAAAATTAAAAAGGCTGAGGATGTGGCTCAGTGGTAAAGTGCCTCTGGATTCAATCCCCATTACAAAAGGAGGAAGAAAAACAAAAAGAAATTGAGAATTGTCACTGAATACATTAGTAGTCATCCACTGTGGTAGGATTTTCATAGTTGCAGGCTAATAGAACAAATATTGGAGTCCCAACTTATTTTGGTAGGGGTTACCCTTGTAAGTCACCACACTTTTGGATTGCATTCAACAGAATCTATACTGCAAGAGTAATGACTACCTGGAAACAGTCCATCTCTGTCATAAGTAAAAGCCTTATAAGGGATCAGTTCAATCTGTTAAGTAGATTAAAGCAATCAGGGTTTGTTAGTGGTGTTTCTTTTAAATTAACTTGTTAATTAAACTAATTACTTTTAATTGACCAATTAATTTGTTAATTTAAGGAAAGAAAAGTAAAACTAATATGTTGTTATTATTGTATGTACTAGTAGGTATTCCTAGACAAAGATGAGTTCAGGAATGTGGGCCACTTGGCAAAGAGAAATAAAAGAGGACATAGCCAGCCAGTGCAGGACCTGCAGGGTTAGAAAACAACTGGCTTTGAGCTTCATCTGGTAATAGATAAACTAACAAGGTCTTGAGAAAGAAATTTCAATTAAAATTCTTCCTCAAACAAGAACCACTTCAAGATTATATCCATTATTTTTTTTATTCCTCTGAATATACTCATGTTGCTTCTGCTCAATCCTTTCAGTTAAATGAAATGGCTAAGCAGAAAGACGCTAAGGAAGTAAGTTTCTTTTAGAAGTTTCATAGGCTTGATATAAATGCATCTACTGTAAGGGTCCGGGGGAGCATCGGAGAAAGAGACCACACAAGAGACTGGCTCCATGCAATTGGCAAAAGGGGATTTATTAATTCAGCATGCTGAGGTTCCAGGCTCACTCAGGAAGATAGAGCAGCCCAGAGCCCAGAGCAGAGGTCAAGCAGAGCTTAAGTACACTTTTTGGAGAGGGCGGGGGGCTTTGCATACATCAGAGCAAATCATCATGAGGCGCAGGAAAATTGAACAACAACTCTGAGACATGATTAGTACATTCATTGGCGGGAACAGTCTGGGCAGGGGTGATTGGTCACTCCTAAGCGGGGTACACATTTAAACTGATTGGTTTTGTGGCCTGGATGCTTACGTGCCGAGCTACTTGGAGCCCTTAGCTATTAAACAACCAGGGAACCAGGAGAAATGTTTACTGGGCAGTTCAGGTATTGTCCTAACAGCTACAGGGATTACAGGTTCCGGGGGTAGCAGAGGAATTTTAATGATACCTGGTCTTTTACTTTTTAGCCCAGGCCTTGTAATTTAGAAAACTTACAATGCCCGGTCTTTTACACTTTAACTCAGACTTTTGCAGCTTAGAATCAGCTTAGAAATTTTACCTTTACACTACAACCAGAATAATAGGAAAATCTCATAAAGAATACCCAGTATGGTTATTAGTACATGAAGGAAATTAGTCAAATAAGTTAAAAAGCTACTATGCTTTTAAAAATGGTTTTCTTTTCAAGATAACTTATTAATATGAACTCAAAGAGATTGTAGTTATGTCAAAAATAAGACACTTAAGCACCCAATCTCCTAGAGGCAGGAAGCCATATGTGAAAGTTCTTCACCCTAGAGGGTGAATAGTAAAGAATAAAGTAAAAAATAAATAATAGTTCTCCTATATAGTCTCAAAAATTGGCCAATGGAGATTATGGAAAAAATTTTCTTGAAAATGATAAGAACCAAGTAGATTCAATTAAGGGAAGAAAGGCAAAAAAGATTTAAAATGAGTAAGGAAAGAGCAAGGCATCTATGGAACATCCTCATACATACCTATGCACAAAGTATGAGGTCATCTAAAGGTGAAGAAAGAGACAAAGGAGCAGAAGGTAACCTGTATGGAAATCATGCTCTAGATCTTCCCCAGAATATCAGATTAAAGCCAAGATCCAAAGGAGGACAAATGCCTATATAGCATTTTATATCTACTCTATCTGAACTTCTGGACTGCCTCATTATACTTCCATTCTACTAGAGAGCATTGCCTAAAAAAATCATATTATTTTCTTCTTTTAAGAACCTAACCAAAGCATATATAGAGTCATAGAATGGGAGTCAGATAACTCACTTGTTGGATGGCAAGTAATGCCATCATCATTATGATAGAGGAACTAGAAACTACTCCTCATATCCAGGAAGAGAAATTTAAAAAGATATTGTACCTTAGGAAAAAGTGAAGAAATTTCACTAATCTTATAGACCAAAGAATGCAAGGTAATTGTCTCCTGAAAATCTTCAATTTTTTATTAATTACAACCTATCTGGCCTCCACAAAATTAAAGAATGATCTTGAAGGATGAGAATGGATTACTCAAATCAACCAAGTAATAATTATGTTTGTATCTTCTTGCCAGATATGATATCTTTGCTGGAACACATTAGCACAATACCAGGTACTTAGTATGTGCCAAGTGATGTGGAAAATTCAATGTTTTCTATCCCAACAAGGAGGAAGCAATGTATACTCACAGAATGTAGACAACAGTATTGATTTGTGGTCTAATTTGAGGATTTTTTTCCCACCCTCCACCATGATATAATTCCATGGTCCCTGGACTGTTTGCATAGTCCTCTGGAGCATCACATTGGTCTGCTACATTTTCGTCATTATAATTGTTGCATCTAATAAGCAAGTGATAGGCAGTGCTTTTGAAATCTTAATAAGATATTTGCTGTAGGACATCAGAGCTAAAATCTATAATGATGCAAGGATGCACATTACCAGTGAAATAAATAGGGGTCCATTATTCGAGAGAATGCTTACACAAAAACAGTTCAGAGGGGATACCAGGATACCAGCTATGGCCCCCTTCTCCCTCTCGGAAGAAATCTATGTTACCCCTTTTTAAATAAACCCTGCTTTATATGCTTGCCTTGGCGTGCTTCTCTAATGTTCAAATTTCAACATGTGGGGAATCAGGACTTTTCACCAATAACCAATGGTATCATATTTGGAGGTCCCACTGAGATCTACACGGAGGTAAGCTTTTCTCCACACACCCACATTTGTTTGAGTTGCATCTTTCTGTCTCTTTTATTTTGGAGGATGATGGGCACCCATCGGCTATGGCTATTCATTTATTATTATTATTATTATTATTATTATTATTATTATTATTATTATTTTACTTTTCCCATGTGCTTTTATTTCTTCTTTCATTTCATTTTTCTTTCTTAATTTACATATGACAGTGAAATGCATTACAATTTTATTACACATATAGAACAGAACACAGTTTTTCATATCTTTGGTTGTATACACAGTATATCCATACCAATTCATGTCTTTTATACCTGTACTTTGGATAATAATGATCATCAGATTCCACCATCATTAATAACCCCCTGCTCCACCTCTTCCCCTCCAACCCCTCTGCCTTATCAATAGTTTCTCTATTCCTCTAACCAACTCCTCCCATAAATTCCTCCAGAAAATGATATTTGTTACATGCTTAACAACCAATGGATGTTCCCTTTACCCTCAGTCTTTACTTTTAGTCTACAGGACAACAGTTAGGCACAAAAGGTTAAGAAATATACAAATATTCTTTTTCATGAGTTTCTCATAATCAGGAGTTATATTGGCAGGGAAGAAAACAGTTACACCCTAAAGTCTGAATCCTCCATGGGTCTCTTTCATAGGGCAAACTGGGACCCTAGGACTTTGTTAATGGAAGCCAGAAATAACTTTGGCAGAGCCAGGAGATGAGAGATGGATTTTCTGGACCATAATGAAGCTCAACTTTAGGGAGCTATCCCTAATATATCCGATAAAGAGTTTTCTCTGATGTGGGAGAAAACTTAAAATGTCCATCAGGTGGGAGTTTCTCTCTCAAGTCAGTTTATAGATTGACCACTAGTCTACATACTGGGAAATTACAAATGATCAGGAAAAGTGCCTCATTTTCATGTGTTTTCAGGCATAACCTCAACGTCTACCAGGAGAGAAGGCCTTAAGGAATCACCTATTGAGGAGGAGAAATCAAGAGGACCCCTCTCCCAACTTAAAACAACTAAGAACAAATTCAGGAAAGTTTTTAGAGGATCTAAATAAATATATTGGGATGTTTCAAAACTTATGCCTGGTGCTTGACCTCACCTGTAAAGATATTACATTATTACTTAGCCAAATTTTAGCCTCCAATAAGAAGGCGGCCACCCTAAAGCAAGTAGCTAAAGAATTTGGGGATGGATCTACATCTTGTCCATGCCCCAGCATCACAAACTAGAAACAAACCTAATTATTCATCTAGAGCACAGGCAATTCCCAGAAAGGATCCCGACTGTGACCCAAATGATTAACAGGATGCTTGGAAGATTACACATTTCCAAATGCTGGTCTTTGAAGCCCTCCTGAAGATCAAACAAAAGCCCATTAACAATTCCAAGGTCTCTGAAATTACTCAGGGCAGGAAAGCCCTGCTATTTTCATGGAGAAACTCAGGAAGACAATAAAAACACACCATGATAAATACTTAATCCATAAAGGGCCACCTACTTTTAAAGAATAAATTTACCAAAATAGTTTATTCCCCCCTCTGAGTTATAAGCAGGTTTTTGAAGACTTTTAGACATTAAAATGGGGTCTTATTTTGAGCCCTTGTTCTCAACTCAACCTATGGAACAAAATTTAACCTGTTTGTCCCTGAGACCCTAGAAATGGTCACACAAAATAATGGACCTGCTCAGTAATGAGCTTAACATCATAGCTTTGTTCTCAAAATTAATAGAAAATAAGGTATCATAATTTTCAACATCCAAACCTTTCCAATTACCAACTAGAAAAAAATGGTTAAAATGCCTTAGGCAATGGCTTTCTGCTCTCAATAGCAGTTTTCCCTGCTCCTTACAGACCTCAGCCAGGACTTACATTGGAACACAAATGGAAAAAGCCTGAAAGCTCAGTAGAAGACTGATCTGAAGCCTAAGGTGGGGGGAAGAAAAAGTAAAAGTGTCTTTTATCTGAACTCAAACTAGACTAAACCAAAAAGTAAATTGTATGGTACTTTACTAATTACTGGCTGGTCATTTTTTTCTAGGATGTATTTTTTTCAGCTCACAATTTTGATCTTACACACCTAGGTTAATGTTTTTCTGATCCATCCTATTTTTTTTTTAATTCAACTATGGAGTTTTTGAACATCGCAATGCAGATTTCATCTACAAAAAGCTACAAGGCCTTTACTATTGTGTTATGTGTGCACACTTGGGTTATGTGTTGTATATCTATATGTCCGTATGTCCATATATCATGTATGGTATAAAAATTAGCAGATATGTAAAAAGTGCTTATAAAATAAAAAATAAATGAATCCAAATATCGTTAATTTAATTTACATTGGGTAAATATATGAAAGTAAAGATGTGTTTAAAATTAAACTTACAAGTCTCTCTAGGTGGTCAAAGAACTAATAAAACGTTTATGTCTATAAGTTGTCTAATATCTCTTGGTTCTAGGACTTTTCTTCAACAAGGAAGAAATGGCTAATACTATTCAATATACTTGTCTGATATTTTTGTAAAATAAGTAAGGTAGATTTGACATGAGATTATTCATGGGTAATTTTGTTAGACATCTGATTAATTTACAAGGTCAAAATGCTAAATGTTAAATATACCATCAAGTACTCTTAACTCCTTGAATTGCATTGGGTAACATTATTGATGTTTTCATAAATTAGTAGATGAAAGAAAAAAAAAGAATTTAAAGTAGCTTTGTCATCACTGAAAAAGGTTACTTAAATTTTAAAGTCCCAACAGGTATAATTCTATATACTTAAACATTGTGTTTTCATGAAATGGTAAACAGATATGATTCTATATACAAAGGTTTATAGAAGATTTCTATATACAAAGGCCCCCTAGTTTCAACTCTTTCAATTAAGAGTGATGTAAATGACATAAAGCATTTCTTTTTATTAAAATGAAAAATTTTGACTAAATTCAGAAATTTACAAGGATTGTTTCAAAATGTGAACAGATGGGAAGGAGGAATTAGAAGGTTATAGGTATGAAAAACATTTAATAGAAAAAAAACCATTGTTTTTTAAAGAGAGAGTGAGAGAGGAGAGAGGGAGGGAGGGAGGGAGAGAGAGAGAGAGAGAGAGAGAGAGAGAGAGAGAGAGAGAGAGAGAATTTTTTTAATATTTATTTTCTAGTTCTCGGCGAACACAACATCTTTGTTGGTATGTGGTACTGAGGATCGAACCCGGGCCGCACGCATTCCAGGCAAGTGCGCTACCGCTTGAGCCACATCCCCAGCCCAGGAAAAAACATTTAATAGAAAAAAAGTGTTCCTGATAAAACAGTTTTTATGTGATGAAGTGAATAAAAGGGTTTAAGTGACAAAGAAGGTCTGTGTAAGTTGGTTATATATAGGTGAAACAATCAAAGCTATTTAAGGTTTCATCACTAAGGTCAAATGTACTAATATAAACCAAAATTTAATCTATGTGTTAAAAGAACAAAAATTTCTTAAAACACTAATTTACCCATAATATTATGTTTATTAAGTTTTGAGAAGTAATCTTAAAGAAATTAAACAACTGGTTAAACAAAAGTGTTATTTTAGAGCATTGTACTATGTTATTTCTTTAAAAGCTAAACTTGGTTAATATAAAAACATCAGTATAATCATGGTGCTATTACTCTACTTTGTATATTAAATATTTTTATATCTTCCAGGAATAAAAGTCTGTAAGGTAGAAACTTTAAAAGAGCATTCTATCAAGCTGGTTTTCTCCAAATATATTTGTGTGGTGATTTCAGACTTAAGAGAACAACATTGGAGATTTATTTATATCATTTAATGTTCTATAACTTGACCTGTTGTCAATAAGATACATAAAGTTTTATGTTACTTTTTACACTGGGGTATAATTTAAATTTATTTGAAATACTGTTATCTTTAAGTTAATCAGAGCCTAATCAATGTTTCCAAATAAAGGTTAATATTGTAAAACACAAAGAAATTTTGCTACATTTCCACAAAAGGTTAAAAGCTCTCAGCCTTTCTTTAATTCATGTTTTAAATGTAATATCGTATTGTATTAGCTAATATTCTAATGACCTCAAGCAACAGTATATGTAAACTTTATGAAATGATATTTAAGAAGAAAAGATCAGCTTCAAAACTAGAACACTTAAGATTTATAGATTTATGAAGAACCCTTCCTTACTTGAGATAAGGTTCTATGTCCCATCTTACTACATGTCAGAATGACTACAAAGTAGGCCAAATTTCAGTTCATTTAAAGTGGTGTTCAAAAGATTGATTTTTTTTAAGATTACTAGAATCTCAAATAGAGGATATAATATATAACTCAGCCAAAATTCACGGTAGCTATTACACAAACTAAATATGTTCTTACTCTTGATAATTTTATTTTGTACTTTCCTTATAAAAAATTAGTCTAAAGATTGTCTGTTAATATTTTGCAGAAATATTAATTCAATAACACAACCTGGGTTAATTTAAGATAATAAGCCATTACCTATAGGACAGATAGTATAATACATACCCCAATTAATAAAAAGGGTAAATAATTGTAAAGTTATAGACATTAAAGCCCAGTCCTCTTAATATAAAACTCGTGAGACTGATTTGTTAGATGTTTTAGATCAAGACTTAAAAATTAAAATTAAATCAAATGGGCCCCCAGTATAGATAGGCAAATTGAGTCAGGTCAGATAAAGGAAGGCAATTTTGAGTGAATCTGGGAAGTTGGAGAATATACCCCAAGGGATTGAAATGTTCATTTCTTCAGAGCCCTTCCTCCACACTTATGGAGAACATGCTTCTGCTTCAACCTGTTGCCAAGGTAACCTGTTCTAGGAATTGCCCTTCCCTACAGGGAGCTATAAGGATATTAATGTGTCCTTGGCTACTCCATGCTGCCCTTCCCCTTCAGCCCACCTGTTTCCCACCCTTGAGCCATCCCACTAAGCATTCCTGGATCTAGTTATATATGCAGGTAGGAGAAAGATAAGGCGGAGGAGGGGGGGAGGGGGGGCGGGGGAGGCAGGAGAACAAAGGAAGCCTAGGACATTTAAAAGGGCAGAACACCTCGCTTCTTGGGATACCAGGATACCAGCTATAGCTTACTTCTCCCTCCCAGTAGAAGTATATAACCCCTTTTTAAATAAACCCTGCTTTATATGCTGAAAAAAATCACCAGTTCAGAATTCTTAATAGCTCTATGTTTTCAAATAAAGGATAAATTATTAACCTTTATGCATAGCATTGACATAAACTCAACTTTTAGTCTATTTCAGATTTTAGGGGTAGGACCTATCCTATTTGAAATACTGCTCTGATCTGCTATTGGATGGTTTGAAAGGCTGTAGTTTTGACTTTCCTGAGAAGTAAGAAAAGACTCAGCAAGAGGTACAGGCTGTGGCCATGTTACCCAGCAGGTGCCACAGAGCATCTGTATACTTCTTCTTTAGATTTCTGTTCTTGTTTTTTTTTTTTTTTTTCCAGAATTCTGAACAATCAGTAGTGATAAGCCACTGACCACAAGTCTATGCTGATATTTACTATTGATTATGTATAAAATGGATGGCCAATGTTTTAAAAAATGCTGAATGCCATCTTGAGGAATATTGCCCACAAAGATGGAGCACTGTGACTCAGGATTCAGTATATTACTTAAAGTTAATAGGCTTTACATGATAGAATGCAGACAAAACTGAGAATGAAAATAAAATAGACCTGTCACCGTCTGTATTTGTTATGAGGAGCCACTTCAGAAAACACTCTAAGTCCAAATACAAATCAAAGAGAGTTTTATTTACCTGGCCAGGGACTGTCACCCACCCATAGAGACTGAAGCTCTGTGGGAAAACAGGAATTTCCTGGCCTGTGTCTTGAGCATTTAAAGAGATACCCACAGTTCAGGAAATTTACTTAGCATCATGCAAGCAAGCAAATCATAGAAGCTAACATAGCAGTTAGCAGAGCAACTCAGACAATTGCATCTTGGGTTTAAGCAGATGTTAGACAACTGTATCCTTGGTTCAAGCAGGTGTTAGGGGTCCGGAGTGGGAGGTTGGGCAAGAAAGTCTGGCTCACCAAGACCACCATATCCTGGGTTGAGTACATTTTGTGGGGTACAAAGTACAGAAGAAAATTTATTATTATTATTATTATTATTATTATTATTATTATTATTTTAATTTAGCAGAAAACAACTTTCATTTCTGTTTCTCAAAAACAGCTCTTGTAACTGTTTTTATAAAAGGCAGCAAAATGGAGTTTCAGGCTTGCCTATGACAGTTCTTGCTTTATAATTGTCTTATCTCATTTATCAAAATCTTATATTTATAATCTATTTTTTTTACTAATGTATAATCTATAACTTACACTCTTATTGAGCGTATTTATCAGTTCACACCACAGTGTATTAGTCAGGGTTCTCTAGAGGAACAGAATCTACAGAATATATGATTATAAAAAGGGTATTTATTAGATTGCTTACGGGACCAGAAGCCGGATAGTCCACAATGGCTGTTTGCAGGCTAGAGAGCTGGAGGTACCCAGTAGCTGCACAGTCCAAGATGCTGAAGGCTCAGAAGAAGAGGGTTCAACAGCATTACTCCAGTCCAACACTGAAGGCTTCTGGAAATTCCCTGGAGAATCACTGGCAGAGTCCCCTTTGGAAGAATGAAAGAGTAGGTTTCTGACAGCTTTAGGCAATGGCAGCAGGAATCAAGAACCCACTCTAGAAGAATCAAGCTAGCATCTGATGCTGCTTCCTTTTTCTTCCAGATTTTATTCCATCAAAGCCACCATCCTATTGCAAGGTACTGCCCACACTTAGGGAAGGTTTTCACCTCAGTTTCCTATCCTACATGCCAATAATTCCTAGACACAACATCATTGACACACCCAAAAGCCTCTTAATCTTTGCCATCTCTTAATTCCATCAAGTTGACGATTCAAATGAAAAATTACATCATCTCTCCCAGTGATTCACTATTACTATATCCAGATGCTATAAGGTCATTGTATTGTTAAAGTTGAGCATATTTCTCCTAAATTTATCTACTATAAGTAATTCAAATGTAGAATTGCTGAAAGGAGTGTGGTGTTTCTTTTCCAATACCACTTGAGTATTAAATTTTAGTTGTCTTTAAAATCACATATACATATTGCAATCTATAAAGTAAAATTAAAAATTATTCCCACTCTTTGCTAATGAAGTGAATATAGCCACTGCCTTGTTACTGCAACTAAAACTAACACTAATAAAGTTTGAATTACTCTTAGCTAACAAAGTATTGAAATGTGTATTCATTGACTTCTTACCACATGCCAAGCACATTATCAACATTACTATGTCTTAAAATTAATTTCAGTACTACAAGTTAAGTAATAGTGAACAGAAACATATATGTATTGATCTATGGAGTGCCACTTTTTAATTTTAGTTGTAGGCTACTTTTCTATGTTCAGACAGATACTGGTCTGTTAATTTAAAAGAAAGGAAAAAAAAGAGACACTGTAGGAAATTAAAATAGAGAAACACAGAGCTAATAGGGATTTCTGAACAGTTTTGGCTTAAGCAGAGTAATAAATATTCTTTCTTCCCTCTGTGCCTCCCACTCTGTCTCTCCAGGGCTCCCATGCTCTTGTTCTCTTGTTCATATTCATATTCTCTCCCTTATCCTCTTTTTCATTTCCCTGCTCTCCTCTCCTATCCCCTCCTTCCCTCCCTCCTTCTCTCCCTCCCTATTTATTTCATCTCATGTTTGAGTGTTTGTATGTATACTCACCAGAAACAGTGTTTATATAAACATAATCTCCTTAGAATGTACTGAAAATAGTTTTCCTTCCAGCAAAAATGATTAATATTGGCAATGTGGGACTTTAACGTATGTTCTTTGATACTTAGAAAAATGTGGTAAGTTAAATTAATCTTTTTGGTCAAACAAAACAGGCTAATGAGGGTCTTTTTTTTTAACATCTGAGTCATTTATAAATTTTCTGTTCCAATTAAGCCAGAGAGAATAAATTTAACTTCAGCCCCCAAAACAGGAAAATAGATGTATCAAAGTTTAACCTGCTCTAGGCACAGAAAGAAAAGCAGTGCAAAAGCCCTGAATAAGGAGGATGCTATGGTATCAGGAGATTCATCAAGAAGGAGAAAGAGAGGAGGTGAGGTTTAGAGACAGTCAGAGCCCCCTAGAGCAGAGTTCTGTTCACTGTGGTAAATTGGAGTTCCTCCAATTGGGTTCAAAATTCAATGGAAGGTTCTATGCATGATGGAAGTGGCAGGCCTTGATTTATATTTTGAATGATAAGCAACCAGACTACCTGATTCTCCCTGGCTGAGTGATATATTTTAAAAGGATCCCATTTGGTAAAAAAGGCAACTGCTGATGTGGAAAAGAAATGAAACCGTAGGTGGAGGACAATGTTGTCATTCTCTTTTGTTTGTTGGTTTGAAGATGAGTTATGTTGTAGTCCTTTTGTGAGTTAAAGGTGAAAGCACAATATTACAAGTAAATGTTTTAGGACATGGCATCTGGAGTAACACGGGATGAATTAAGATCCTAGATTGATAACTTTGATAATAGTAACCACAGAGTTAAAGGAGGATCAATGAATTAAGTCATGTATACAGCACTTGTAACATTTCCTGGTACATTTTAAGTAGCATATATTATTAAATATAAAAGGAGAAAATTTTAATATAGGGTAGATAAAAAAAGAAAGGTAATAGAATGGGAGAAAGGAAAAGGGAGCAGTACAGAGTTAAAGATTTGATATTACGCTGGAACAGGCATGGTTCATCCATTTTAACAGACAGAAAGTCAGAGTATATGTGTGTGTGATGAGGTATATAGGTTGACTCTCTCTTCCCTGAGAGAAAATTTATGAGAGAAAAAATCTCTTTCCTTATATTTCAGCTTGCATGATATATATCTTCCCATAGAGTGGGACTATGATTTATTTAGGGCATCTCTATTCAGATGACAAAACTGGAACAAAGTATTTCTTAACTTCATATATTTGTATTGGCTTTTTTCCAAAATGTTTTTTCAGCTATTTTCTGAAAAACTAAAGCATTCATCTAAAATATGTTATTAGAAAGGAGAGTGAGCTCATTTTATGATTTGCTAATTCTCCATCTGTTTAAAGTTATTTCAATATAGTATGAATAAATAAAATGTAAACATAAACAATTGCATAAGATAACTCAAGTTTTTAAAGATAAGTCTTTGTTTTATAAATTTAAAATATGACTTTAAAACCAACTAGTGTTTTTTCCTTGAAGATTTCCTTCAAATGTCTGACAGTAACAGTTAAATTAACAAGCACTTCTCACTGTTCTTTTTTTTATGCACAGAACAAGAACACAATAAATGCTGATTAAATATGGCAGTACATTTAATCCTAACCTTTTTATTGATATTTGTATTTTGCTTTGGTAATCAAAGTTAGAGATGATTTCCTTTTAAAACCCTGAATCAGCACGTGACTCATGCCATTATGGTTCAGTAATATTTTCAAAGTGAACAAACCTGCCATTAAGTAATTGAAAATAAAATATGAAGAGGAGATTTGGAAATCAGGTCAATAATTATGGTTAGTTTTATGTAATCCTTCTCTTGATGATTTGTAATGTTATTTTATGAGCCATATGAGTAGGTTTGTATAAACTTTGAAGGAATGAATTTATATAGTTATGTTCCTAATTCAAGCTGCTACTCATAGAATCAGCATATTATTTAAAAACAGAGAAATCTCTAGGTTTCTGATGGCTTATTTGGGCTCATCAATGATTCCATGCTAAACATATTTATAGGAAAAATGCAAGAACATAAAATCATGAAATTACTGATATCAAATGTTTTCTAAAATATATTTTTCTTAAATAAAAACCTCTGACAAGCAATTCTATATTAAGCATTCTGCAAGTAAGAAGTTAAATACTCATCAAAAGACTATTGGTTATTAATGTGAACCAAAATGAAGTGATCTCAGTACATACTATTACTGTGAAAATTAAAGTGACTATATATATATATGTATGAGAATGTTCACATCTGAACTTAAGTTACAAAATTGATCACAATTATTGTTCTCTTAGTATTTTACAGGGCCAGAGTTGGCAGTTTTTCCTCTAAAGTACTAATGGAAAATTTTTGAGACTCTGTGGGTCACATAGTCTCTGTTCCAACTGCTTACTGCATGTTTATAATGTGAACAAAATCATGGGTGACATGGAAGTGAACAGATATGACTGTATTCCAATGAAATTTTGTTGAGCAAAACAGTCACAGTTTTTCTACACTTGATCTATTTGATTTTACAAAATAGATAGGTTATTTAGAAAATCCTCCTGCAATGCTTTTAAGAATCTGAAAATAATAATATAATTTACATTACTAAGGCAAATAGAAAAATATAGAATATGTATACATATAATTGTGAATGTAGCCATAGCTATGGAATAAGATCTTAATATTCACATTGTTTTGCAGAATGGGTGTCAAGAGAGGCCTTTGTTATTTATTTATTTATCTATTTATTTATTTATTTTGATTTTGCTATACCTCACTAAGTAGGCATCACTTAAATAACAATGACTTGGGCATAAATCTTGAAACTTGGCATTCTGAATTCAAATTACATACACAGCCTAGTGAATAAATACACACACATGCTTCAATTTACTCAAATATATCTGCTTTGCCATTTATCTTTTATTTGTTCTTCAACACTGGCTGTCATAGTTTAAGCTACATTTATCAAAATATTCAACTAGTTTGTTCAGGATAAAAAATTAAAGTTTGTATTAGAAATTCACATTTACATTTAGCTTTGACAAATTAATTTGTCTTTATAAAATTTTAAGATTTTTCTTCATAAAATTTTAAGATATATTATTCTGTTATATTTTATGTATCCATATAAGCACCAGGTGGTTACTGCAGATTCTGATTTCAACCTAAACTTTTCTTCTGTACCTGTGGGAGTGGCTGATTAAGTCACCTCTGGATGAGTTTGGAGCCCACAAGCTCTAAGGGCAAACATTTGACAACTAGAAGACAAAACACCAAAATCTCTTTACCAAATATTCCTTCCATAAGATTTTGTTTTATTTTTCTCGAAGGCAATATACTAAGCAATGTGGAAAATTAATAAATTAAAAGATATAATACCTACATCTAAAGAGCTTAAAATGTAACTCAATGAGAGCAATGAGCAGAATTAACAGTTTTGGGATTTAGAAACCTCTTTCAATAAGAAGAAATGTCACCTGCTGGACTGGCGGAGCAGATGAGCTGGGTTAAAAGGAGCTGGCTGTATTAATAACTAAGAAAACAGTGCAGAAACCACGCAGCACATGATTAAGAGTTTCTAAGATGGAGGGTGGGACTACTCTGTGAGCCCTAAGGTCAGCTCCGTGCTGGGCGGCGCTGGAAAGAGACAGGGTGCACCCGGATTCTTTATATTTTATAGGAGAGACAAACACAAAGGAGGTTTGATTAAATGTTTTTCACCAAATAAGGCAGCGAATAGTGTTTCAAAGATGGAGTCTTGCTTTGTAATGTCTTGTGGTCAGCAGATTGATTGACCTGTTGGCAAGTCACACCCATCTCAGGTGCTGTGTGGGATCAAAAGGAGAGCAAGAGGAAAGGCACACTTTCATTGAAGGGCACACACATTGTGCAATGTCAGACCAGTCCTCTGATATACTCAAATGCGCATAGTTCACACCCATGGCCCATGGATGGCTCCTGACAATGAAAGTCAAGTTTTTCCTTATTCACTATTTGAATGAGTCCAGAGACAAAGAATCAGCTGCCTGAGGTGGCCATATGGTGACACTGAGAGTGACCAGCTAAATGAGAGTAGGAGTAGAGGGTAGAAGATAGGACCCTCTAAGAGACAGTCACTACACTGCTTTAGAACTATGTTGCCATGTACCTCTCTAACTCAACTAAAGCCAGGTGATCACAAATTTCTGTTCAAAAAATGACTCAATACTATTCAGATTAAAAATATCTAAAGGCAGGAGTCAAGTATAAGTGATATTTGCATAATTAGTGTTGACATGCCAACTTTGTAAAATGAGTTCCTCATACTTTACATTATATAACTGAACATTGTAAATATTAGTAGACATTCTCAAATCCACATTACTATAATAAAGGAGAATTGATTCTCATGATAACAAAGGTAGAGTGGATATTCAGTAAAGCATTAAAGATGCTAAATTAAATGTCCCCAAATTATTATTGGGTATAGAATTAAGGACAGAGGTATTGGGAAAAAATAATCCTAATTTCCTCATATAATCTATTCAGTGCATATTATATGATGGAGTCAACTATTTTTCCTTGAAGTTAGAAAAAATATTACACAATTTCTGTGTGCTCACTGCCTGTGATTAATACATATACTGATGAAGTCCCCAAAACAAGAGAATCTTCTTTGTTTTCCAGCACAACTCTCCTGAGCCTCCCTGGGACTGGCCAGCAATTAATTATAACACTTTCTGTTAAATTTGGAATCGTTAAACATCCCACCTATCAATCCTATCTGAGTAAATACTGTGAGAGACCAAGTTACAAACCAGTCAAGAGTGATGTTTTTTATATTGAATAAGTCAGGTTTCAGTACAAAAAAAAAAAAAATCAGCTCACAGACAGAACAGGCAAAATATGTAGAAAGTTCTGATCATATTCAGGTTTCTGATGTCCACCTCTTGTTCTGGCAGTTTGGTAGATCCTTTGACTATTTTAATTGACAGTATAACCCCATATGCCAGAACACTTCCAAATCTCTTCTATGTTTGGCTAAAATATTTAGAATTAGACCTTCTCACTTATTAAATAAATCCCATCAAACAAGAGAGAGAGAGAGAGAGAGAGAGAGAGAGAGAGAGAGAGAGGTCTTTCTTATGCAACTTCTCCATTTCATCTAATATTTTGAACTTATTTGCATAAAATTTTTCATAATATTCCCTTATTTTCCATGTATGCTAAGAGGGATAATAAAAGGAATGTTTCACCTGAATAAAGCTATTGTCATCTAAAGTAATTGAATTTGCATTTTACAACCTAGGAGAATTTCCATGGGTTTCCTTCATTTCTGCTCAACTTTCAAGCAAGGCATTAACTTTCCTTTGTTTTATGCAGCATTTTCAATAATGTGGAGAAAACAGTGTTGGAAGTTAGATATGGTGTATCCTTTTGGAGTATAATAGTGTCTGCCCTTAGAGCAAAAAAATAGGCTTGTGTATTTTCCAAGATATCAACAATGAAGTCTCAGACACATTTATAGAGTACTAAAAAAAATAGGGGTTTATTAAACTAAAGATTCCTTTCAAATAATGCAAATCTCTGCCTATGGAGACATCCTCTGGATCCAACCAGGTCAGACCCATAGGAATTATGTGAAAAAGGAAAATACACAAATGTGCTAATGCTCATTATGTTTCCTATGCCACGAGTAATTAAGTTCTCTTGTGATTTCTTCTAACATCTATGAAAACTTCCCAGTTCTTGAAAAAATTTTCCCACAGATAAAACTCCAAGTCCACATGGCTTCACCTGTGAAGTTTTTCAAACATGTAAGGAAGAAATTATACAAATTCTATACAAATATTCTAGAAACCTGGAAAACATTTCTTATGTGTGAAGCCAGTGTTACCCTTATACCAAATCATACAAAGATATTACAAAAGAAATAAAAGAATCTAAAAGTTTACAGTATCCATTCATGATAACAAATATCCACACACTAAGAATACAAAAGAATTTCTCAGTATGAGTACATCTAAAAGAATACTAAAAACTGAATCACACTTAACAGTAAAAACTAAAGCAATAATTTCTTAGAACAACAAAGACATAATCCATAAAGTTTCAAACTGATAAATTAAAAAATTAAAATTATAATGTTCTACTTTTGGAAAGGCACTATATAACTAAAAACTAACTCACAGAGGAAAGTATTTACCAATGACATATTTTAAAAATAACTTCTGGCCTGGCATGGTGATGCACACCTGTAATCCAAATGATTTGGTAGGCTGAGGCAAGAGAATTGCAAGTTTGAGGCAAAAGAATTGCAAGTTTGAGGCCAGCCTGGGCAACAGGGCAAGACCTTCTCAAAATAAAAGTCATAATACTAGGGTAGAGGTGTAGCTCAGTGGTAGCCTATACCTGGGTTCAATCCTCAACAATACAAAAAAAAAAAAAAAAAATATATATATATATATATATATATATATATATATATATATATATAACTTTCAAACAAATATATATAAAAAATTTTCAAGAAATTGTAGAAGAGAAGAGAAGGTAGACATAATATCAAAGCATAGCAGATGCATGCAATGCATGGATATGTCACACTGAAACGCATTAATTTTTATAATTAATATTCATAGAAGAAAAAATGCTGACTACAACATTGATAAATGTATAATATATATGATACATATATTTTATCACATAGAAATGAACATGAATACATTTGTGTGTGTATATTGTAGTAGCACCCCCTCTTCCAGGAAAAATCTTAATTAAGATTTTCTAGAAATCCATGCCATAATTAATTTAAGAACCATCAGCAAAACAATCTCTATAAAAGAGTTCAGTGTAGTTAAGCTTCCTATTTCCTGTTGCTTTGTCTTACAATAATTAAATCTGGCCAGAAGCCTGAAAGAGATGGCACTTCAGGTGCTGAACACCCCTTTACTAGTATTTCACAAACATTTATGGACTATATAGCACAAAAACAATATAGATAATAGTTTGTAAAAGTTTTTAAGCAGGAAGTGTGTTTGCAAATGCAAAGTGTAATAAGAAATACAGATACTTTAACAAGGCCTCTGGCCTTGGGCCCAACTTCAGCAGAGATGTTTACATTTCAAAGATGAGAGAAGATGTTACTAATTGAGATCCATGGTAACAGCTGGGAGGGGGAGGGAAGAAAGAGGAGAAGGAGCACTCCTCAGATGTTGTCCTTAAAGGGTTAATTTGCCCAGAACAGTAAAAGGAAAAGCTGCTTGTGTGTGAACTTCTACAGACTGTGAGCTTCTGAACCCCTCCCCCTACACACTGGGCATAAAGTTCTGAAACTGGTAAACTCAGGGTTCAGGATTGATTGATTGATTACAGTGAAAGGTTTGTTCTCTGAACCTGGCTGCAGTCAAATAAATCTCTTTCTTGCTGTTTTTGATGTCTTACCTTGTCTGTCCCCACAACAATATCAGTGTTGTAGTTAGCTTTTTTTAACCTATGTGTCTCAAAAACCTGACCAGAACAACATAGAGGAGGAGGAAGATTTTACTTGAAGCTCATGGCTTCAGTGGTGTCAGTCCATGGACAGCAATCTCCATTGCTCTGGGCGCAAGATAGGGAAGACCATCAAGGCACACCTGTGTGGCAGAGGAAAGCAACTCAGGAAATGGCAACTAAAAAGCACAGAGAACACTGTTCACCGGGTACCAAATATACACTCCAAAGGCATGCACCTACCTCCTCATCCAGTCACCTCCTCCCTGTCTGCAGTTACCACCCAGTAAATCCATTTAAGTAGATTAATGTGCCCATTAGGTTAAGGATCTCATAAATCAGTTATTTCACCTCTAAACTTTTTTTGCATTGTTTCACCCATAAGCTATTGGAGGACACCTCTTATCTAAGCCATAATTCTCAGCTATACTGGTGGTCACACAATATAAAAGTATACTTGCCATGAAGTATACTGACATTCTGGAAAGGAATTCCTAATAAATTTAAAAACTACCAGAAGAGCACAGCTTTAAAAAATTACTTACTTTGCATAAGAAATGTACATTATTTTGTTTGGATTTTGAGAGAATGAAAATGAACATTGGACTGAGGTAGTAAAAGAATCTGGCAATAAAAGCAATTGATACTAATAATTAATTAATTAATAATGTATCAAAATTCTGGAAAGAACTTTAAAAAAAAACGAAGTAAAAAGAAAACTAGGTAAAAATTAGAGCAGAAACTATACCAAATGAGACATATGGATGGCAAATAGGCACATGAAATGAAAACTCAAGATCTGCAGTGTAAGGAAAATGGAGTTGGTCAGTCTCCCTCACCCAGATGTCTGAGAGGAAATGACTGAAAAGTTTTCTGTAGGGCAAGGGACAATAGAGCATGAATACTCTCATGTAACCTGTCGCAAGGGGGCAAAATTGAGACGCATATAGTCAAGGGGAGAAATAAAGAATGTCCACATGCTTCTGCCCCTTTCAATGCTTTATTCACTCAAATTAATACAAATTTACTCTTTGGGTTCTTAATCAAGAAAATGATAATCCTTAATGCTAGGCACTGCAATTGACATAATCCATTCACAGCAAACAATTCTAGATTAATTAATTCATAGCAAACAATAGGCACTGCAAACACACTTAATCATGACAGGCTAATGACAGACATTCCTTCTGCATGCTAAGTTCAAAAGTCTTAAGCCTTAGGCTTTATGTCCAGCAGATGCACACTCACTCAGACCTCGGAGATCAGGTCCAGAACCAAGGCAAGTTTCTCCTGGTGTGGAGTAGATGACTGGTTGAGGAGAGGATCATAGGGAGAAGTTGCAGTTCTCACCAAGGTCCAGACAAGGCAGTAGAGTTTGAGAGTGGTGAGGATCATGCAGAGAGGATCAGGAAAATGATGACAAGTTATGGGATGTCAGGTCCTCATCAGGCTCTCCAGCTCGAGTGCATCCTTGTTTCAGCTGGTTGAATCCCTGTTCATCAGCTCTATTATTTATACTAAATTTGGGGGCTTTTGACCCCCCTTTCAATCTTTATCAGCTACCACCATATTTCTCCATGACATCATTTACCCTGGGGTCAGAAACATCACATGGGGGGGGGGTCTCCACCCTGATTTTCTCGCCTTTTCCTCTTTTTCAGGCAAAGACAGCCTGCCAGAGTCTTCACTCAGTGTATCAGGGTGAGGGGAAGTAACTTGTTTGAGGCCATCCTGGAGGGCCCGGTTGGTTGGATGTGCTTGGTGAGACTGCAGGTTTCAAACTGGGGTTTTTAAAATGGAGTAACTTAGGCTCAGAACTAAGGCCATCCTCACATAACCTGTGATATCTTGTTTGGCATGCTTCTGGCTTTGTTTCAATTTTATCTATAAACTGACCAGTACTTTCGCTGTATGGGTTGCCTAGCCTTCAATCAAAGGCATGTCAAAACTTCATTTGACCCACATATTTTCTTCAGGCTGCTAGAATTTTGAGTCAACCTGCCTAAGATAGAGCTGTTACAGAATATGTCATTAGATAAAGGTAAATTAAAACTACAATTTGATACTACAGTACACCAAATAGAATGGCTAAAACTAAAATAACTGACCATATCAAATAGGATAGAAACCTCTCATTTTGTTAATTGGGAGTGTGCAATGGTATAACTGCTTGGAAGATACTGTGAAAATAGGAGGTATGAACAAGACTAAAATTTTGTAGAAAGTAAATTCAATATAAGTAACATTTAAATTTTTCAATTTTTTAAAATTCCCTTATCTGTTAAGAGTTTATATGTGCCTGTAAAGTGGGTGGCTGATAATACTTTTCAATAATTTGAGACTCACATGAGATACTTTGCACATGTTTATTTTTAATGTAAGTCATCTAACCTAAAAGTGAACTCTAATTATTATTATTACTATTACTTTTGCTTTGTGAAAAAGCATATCATTTCAATTATATAGTCATATTCCATTCTTGTTTCTTCACCTCTTTGATTTCTTACAATAGCTGTAGTCTCTTACATTGATTCAGTTCTATTAGAGTGAAACACACACACACACACACACACACACACACACACACATATATATAGAGAGAGAGAGATAAATATAGATATATGTAGATATATCTATATCTATCTATAATACATATATACTCAAAGATATATATATATATATATATATATACTCAAATATATATATATATATGTATATATACATATATATATCAGAAGAATATGACTTAAGGAGAACTCTAATCTTTTTTCTAGAAGTTTAGAAAAGCATTCAGGGTAGTATCTAATTGATGCAATTCCTAATCAAGAAAGATAAATCATTCCATAAATATTCTGTAGAGAAATTGAAATGTAAAAAAGCAGATCATTATGGAGTATGGAAATAGGAAGTATAGGGGTAATGTATTGCCTGTGGAAAAGTTCAGTATGATTGTAGAGAAATATAACTCACAAATCCCTAGGAAGCTTTTATGGTTAGCACATTTATTTTTCTTATTGGTTAGCACATTTATTTTTCTTATTGGTTAGCACATTTATTTTTCTCATATTCTTGGATTAGGTATGAGAAAAAATTTGTTAACTTCTCTAAGTCTAAGACTCCATGAAGAAGAAAGAATTCAAATGACTAGAGCCAGTTTTGTATGGCTAACACTGGAATGTTCTTTTTAAATAATCACTTCATTAAGGGAATATTTAATGGTCACCTACTATTCACACCAAGCACAATGTTAAACTTTTAAAGACTATTTGTTGCAGTTCTATGTGACTAGATTTTACAAACCCAAATTAACTATTTTGTACTCCCTGTGTATATTGTTATACCCCCCAATGATTTGTGACAGATTTTCGTTTGTACTGATCCCTAGACTAGTTCAGCCACGTGTTTATAGCATATAGTTATGCACATTGAATATATATGCACCACATTGAATTTAGGTGTCTTGAAAGGAGGGTTGCATTTTTTTCAAGGACCCAAGGTAGTGCAAAATCTCTCCCAATGAAGTAAGGCCTGTAGGTAAGCACACAGTTGCAGGTATTCATTGGAAAGACATATCAGAGGGAAGAAAATATGTACTGGTTAAATTCTTGGTGCTGTATGTATTAAGCTAATTTAAGAAAAACATGTCATACCCTATCTTTATCAGTATTATCTTTGCAAAAAAATAAATAATTAGCTATCTTATTTTCAGTGAAAGGTTATCAAAAGACCAAAGGATCAGATGCTGGGTTTAAGATCCTGGAGCACTTTTCTTTGAAGAGCTCGAAGCATATAACATATATGAGTTAATGAATCCCTGCAATGGTTTTATCAAATAGATAAGGGGTAAGTATTGTCATTCCTTTAGAACTTTCCAGGAAAAACATAAAAGTCATCAAATAGAATTTCCAAGCCCCTCACTCAAAGAGCTCAGCATTGTATTTGTCTTCTTAGCTTTGGACTGCTCCCCAGATGTCAGAAAAGATGAACCACAATCTCTCAGGGGGATGTTTGATGTCATTCATGTCGGGCAAAACAGATTGCAGAAATGTATAAGCTCTTTTGAGAAGAAAATAAAAGTTATATTCAACAAGAGATGGAGGGAAGTGAATGCTATTGAGCAATAATCACCAGCAACTGAGAGAACTGCAAAGGCTTTAAGTCAAACTTCTGAACTGAATAATTTTGATCAGACAAGAGGTGAAAATAATCCTTAAAAGGTACAGAGAGAGTTGGGAGAAGCAGATAAGATCCAGAGATGTAAAAAATTAGGAATCCCCGCATCAAAAGCCATGTGCTTCACCTTTCAATTGAGGGGATGCTTCCTGAATTTTTAAAATCTAAAATAAAGGATTATTTACCCTGTGTAGAAAAAGGTGTCAGTTTTCTTAGGAAGACAGAACAGAATAAAAAAAAAAGCATAATGATTGTCACTTCTAATGAACTATATAAGTGAAACAGAGTTTCTGGACTGGGTTTTAAGATGAATTCTACCTAAGAAGAAATATTACAATGTCCCCTTTTCAGTATCTGTTTCTTAAACACACTATACATGTGTAGGCACAGACAAGTGTACGTACACAGAGAATCCTGTTACAATGAAATGAACTGGCCACTTCTGTGTGCTAGTTAGTCATTGTCTTTGTGGAAGACATACATATTTCCTTATTTGAGTCCTGTCCTAGTCAGTTTTCTGTTGCAAGAACAAAATATATGAAGCTGGGTAATTTGTAAAGAAGGAACCTTATTTAGCTCACAGTTTGGAGGTTGAAAAACTAAACAGTATGGTGTTTACTCTATTGAGGATATTATGGCAGATGACCACATGGCAGGAGTGTGTGGAGAGAGGGCGACCCTAAGGCAAAACAGGAAGCCAAAGAGACTGGGGAGGGAACTTTCTTTCTTTTTTATATCAACTTGTCAGACAGAACTAAACAGGATCATAGGAGAATTACCTTTATCTCTTCCACAGGTGATGCCCCAAAAAACCTGTTACCTTGCATATTATTAAGGCCCATAGAGCTTTCCAAAAACACAGCAGTGGGTACAAAGCTTCCAACACAGGAATCCTTTGTAGTAAGCCATATCCAAACCACATACTAACATGGGAACATGTGTATTACAAAGATTGTAAAACTCTATCAAACCATTTAATCAAACTAAATTAATTATAGCTTACTGAACATTATTGCTGTAACAGAACATAGTAATTATTTTAAGCACTGTATATCCAATAATTTTTAAGCCTCTATGTGTGGTGTCCATAGGTTCCATCTTCATCTTTTTTTAATTTTTTTTATTGATTCTTTTTCTTCCTCTTATTTATCATAGTCACATTTCCTCTTGCCTTAAGTACAAGAATCCATGATATTTCTGTTGCAGTTATTCATCTCAACAAGTATCATTTCATTTCCTAGGCTTCTGATGTAAGTACTAATTACAGAGGAGAAAAAGAAAAGTGTAACCAGAGTTTACTGATCAGCAAGAGATTCATATGTCACACTTTCCTAGGAAACACCTCCCATGGAAGAAAGATTCTTTTCAGAGTTGATATAAAATTTGTCTGCTCACAATGGAGGTGTTTATTTCCTAATCTGTGTCTAAGTATATATGAATGTCAACCATTTTTTTTTTTTTTTTTTTTTACTAATCAAAATCAGCTGCTGTCAATCAGCTTTCCCCTCCAACTAGCTACAGAAGGAATTCTATGAGTAAAGATTTCCTCTATCAGTTTACTTCCTGCCAATGGAATGGAATGACCATGAAGGACTAGGAATTATGTGAAACACTAAGCCTGTAGTGCCAACTAGGTTTTTGATTATGGGTTTCTAGTCCTTGGGTGTTTATCTTATATTTAGGCGTTTCTATGTACTGCCAGAAACCTTCCATGTGGCCATTGTAAAATTTATCCCTCAGGCAAGTTTGTTTCTTCAATTATATATTTAGAAGTCATTTATCAAAGAGGAGCAACATTAAAGGTTTGTGAAGCACTGTGCATTCCATAGAGAGATAAAAGAGGCACAAATACATATTTTATCACTAATGGAATCCTTTATGGTTGAGACCATGGTTTATAAATACTCTCTAGTTTGATGTAAGATAAACCTTTTGATAGTTTCTCAATGTCCTATTTTCTAGCTGCTTTCTGTGTTGAGAGAACAAAGTGTTTTCTGTACCATGGGTAATTTGTTATCTTCAACATCTATCATCAATAAACTACACATTTTATTTGAGAAGAAAATGATATTGAAACAATGCAGCAATTTTAGATAGTTTGGAAATTTATTTGATTAATGAATTACCTGACTCCAATGAGATTGACATATATAATCTTTCTCATGTACATGTGTTTTACTTGTATTTACAATTATAATTAAATTTATAGGAAGTCTCACAATAATGCTTATGAAATAAATATTAAAAGAGAACCCAAACAACTAAAATGAACTTAGAATGATGAAAATATTAATCCATTATGTTATGTAAATTCAAAACCATTATTTATATTATTTATACTTGTTTACACAATTCAGATCAATCAAATAATTATTTTTGATTTAAAATATCAAAGATTCAATTTGTTTTTGTATAAAATAAGTTACAAGTATCATAAAAATTACTAATTCATTCCTGATGCCCATGGAAGCAGAAAGCTAAGTTTTCAGCCTCACTGAAAGTGAAATGTCTACTTAAGAAAAATAAAGTAGAATCTGAAATAAGTAAAAACTCAAGTAAATAAAATAGAGACTAGAAAAAGAGAGAAGGTAAATAAGAAAAGAATGAGAATCAGAATATAGGAAGAGAGGGAAAGCTAAATATTACTCTAAATACTTTATACATTTATATATTTACTTACCAAATTGTTTCTTATTGTTCTTGTTGGTTGAAAAAGGAAAGACGGTGGAATGAATCTGACATAACTTTCCCTTGTACATATATAAAACAAACAGTGAACCCCACCATCATATACATCTGTAAGAATGGGATTTTAACTAAATATGACATATGTCATGCTTATATAATTGTATCAAAATGGGTTCTGCTATCATGTATTCCATTTTTGACAGACATCTACAGAATTTTTTTTCTACTACCATTAAAAAAGAAGTGAAGAAAAATACACAAAGAGATTATGACACTTCCTCAGGGAATGTAGTCAGGAAATGAAAGAATAGTTTGAATACAGGAAGCTGCACAATAAAGTTGTAACTCTGAAACATGATGTGGTGCTGATTTTCTAGGGAATAAGAAAATATAAGATAAGGTAAAGTGAGTGTGCTTCAATAGCATATCTATTATGAGTAATGTTTAGTTAGGCCTTTTCCTTAATGAAGTTATTTTCCCTATGAAAAATATTTAAGTTTTGAATCAGGCAGATCTTATGACTCTCTTATGACCACTTACCAGCACTTTTAGAAATTATTTAACTGTGGCTTTTAATTAATGCAAAGAGAAGGTATTTAAATAAATAATTCTGACTAAGGGAACATATTTAGGATCAAACAGGAAGAGTTTTGAAAATATTCTTTGGTACTTTAGCCTTAGATAAGTTGTTACCCACTCAAATTAAATACTATGAGAATAGTTATAAATTTGTATTAACTTTTTTATAATAAATGGGGTTATATCTAGTGTAACAAATTTGCAAGGTTCTGAACAGAATATCTAATCAGAGCTAGATTAGTAAATATAATTGTAAAATTATTAATGAAAATTATCTGATTTTTCCCCTTAAAATGTATAACTCCATATATGTCATAGATGAGTAAGTGTAAGATTTGAATGAGAAAGGCTTATATAAATGGATAGAGAACTAATGGGTGCTATACAGTGGACTCCTCAGCATGTAAAACTGTCTGTCTTTATTGGCCCCAATACTTTTAATTAGCTTTAAATGGTTTTCAAATGGTAAGTAATAGTCTTTAGTTAATCAATGTGTTGATTTGCTGCCTACCTTTCTCTAAACCTAAAATGCCAATCTTTATTATATGCTTTATTATTAAAGAGAAAAAGGATGTCTATGCTAATTTTATCCATGCCAAATAGTAAGTTAATAGCAAACAGAACACATGGTTCTGGTAAATAAAAACTTTATTTCAGGAGGTAGAGCAAGATGGCAGCTAGGATTCTCCAGGAATTATCTCCCCACAGGCAAACAAACTTGGAACAGTCATCCACAAACCGACCATCTTCAAAATAATTAAGAAAATCAGGTGAGTAACCATGTTGTCCGCTTTTAGTATAACTAAATGAAAAGAGATATATTGAAGGCTGGTAGGACAGAACTACCAGTGCTAATCCTCCCCTAATTCAAAGCCATTCAATATGGAAAGTGATGCTCCACCCTTTGGAAGTGAAAGAGAATTAAATCAATGCCTCAGATTTAAAATTCATTACCAGACCCACCAAGGTGAAACCCAGTGCTGAGCAAAGCCCAATGACGCCTACATCCAGGTAAGTATTTGTAAACTGAGCCTCCAGGCTGGGTGGCTGACTATTTTAACCATCCTTTGTGTTGGACCAGCACCAATCATCTAGCCACATGAGCCTTTTACAGGGGACTTAAAACACAAATAAATGAATTAGTATTCTGATTCTATAGAAAACAAGGAATAGATTTTTGCTTAAATATTGAAAATGCAGTTCTAGCTTTACTGTAGACAGTAAAGAATAGACATATTTAATAAAAATAACTCTGGTCTTCCTAAATACGTGCTAGATAACGACATACATCAGAAAGAGCACATAGTAAATGTTTACCTTATTAGTAGAGAGCAAAACAAGGCATATAATACTGAACAATCTCAGAGAAGGGAAGCAGCCCAAGTTTCCATTTTGTTGTGACACTACCTGGAAAAATAAGCCTTCAAAACATTGTGATGTGAAACTGAGACAACACACAGATACAAGTGAAAGTAAAGTCATATGAAGAGAAGTTAAAAGCAATTAGAATAAATATTATTAGTTTTAGGTTTAAAAATGAATATTGCATAATAAAGAAGAAAAATTTAAATTGCATCATCATAATATTTTAACTTTTTGAGTAATGAAAATCTTTACCTTTTTTCTTGGTTCTTTGTCTTATTTTCAATTAGGGAACAGAATATTATTGTACTACTGTGAAAAAAATTCATGTAAAAAGCATATATGATTTCACTGTGCATTTTTATCTAAACAACGAGAGTAGGTTGAATATCCTAGAGAACAAGGTGTTTGACAAAAAATTGGATGCTATAATGAAGTCAAGGTCAGATGTGAAGCAGACCTTTATTTAAAGCCTAAGAAACGAATAAAGGAAGGTAGAAAGACAAAAGTGGGCTGTGTGATCAATGGATCCCTGGTGTAATTTGGTGTGACTATATATAGTGACTGTGCTTCTGGTTTACAAAGTCACTTTTAAGAGAAAAAATGACCGCTATTTAATGAAACTGTTTCCCAGTCTGTATTATGAAAGTTTAAATTTATTTCTCAACATGTATCTAACTTTAAAAAAAAAAGTAGAAATAACCAGTACAGGAAAGCAAAGTATCATTGGTATATTCCAACTTAACAACTCTGGGGCATAAACATCTGCAATAAGAGAAATGCAGTTGGTTAGAACTAAAGCTGATAATATTATGAATTTCTGAAAGAGACACTATGGAGCTCACAAGAGAACACAGAAATTTTTGATTTACTTCTAAATATAAACTGAAAAATATTTGTAAGTACTGTATAATACCAACAAATGTGGATCATCTATGTTATTGACTAATAACTAATTAATGAAGGAAAATCTGTCCAGAAATACTTGGATTGAGTTTAGTCTAGACCTATTTACCAAAACCAGTAAACTTAGATTTCTCTAAAAGAAGTATGAGCTATGAACTGCATAGCATTGTGAAAGAGCAAAGTGCTCTCATGAAAATGAGCAGAAAAACAATATTTTCATACAGCTTGATCGGATTCTATACACATTTCTGGTCAGCGGAATAAAACATGACAAAATAATACAATATTATTATTTGATAAAGAAGTAAAATTATTTTTATTTTAGAATAACATGATTTAGTAACAAGAGAACACATAAAACACATAACAATTGATTTAAACATGAAAATTTATTATACAATAAAGAGCATTTCCAAATGCTTAATATAATTTCAATAGAAATATGCAAACTTTTAAAAACGTGGCAAAAAGCTGGGCATGGAAGCACACACCTGTAATCCCAGTGGCTCAGGAAACTGAGGCAGAAGGATTGAGAGTTCAAAGCCAGCCTTAGTAAAATCAAGGTGCTAAACACCTCAGTGAGACCCTGTCTCTAAATAAAATTCAAAATAGAGCTGGGGATATGGCTCAGCAGCTGAGAGCTCCTGAGTTCAATCTGTGGTACCCCTGCTCACCCCCAAAATAAAAGTGGCAAAAAGAGAAAATGCACATTTAGAGAGAATTTTCAATGATTTTTATTTAATTGAGGGTTCTTTTTATTGATGGAAAAAAATGAAGTACAGTAAAAATATTCTCTACTTTTACTAGGATATATAATTTCAACTTATTATGTGAGCAATGGGAAGATATTTTCAATGTTATAATTTCTTGTTCTTTTATGAATATAAAATTCATAAATTAAAAAAGAATGCATTTTTCTCAAACCTAAGGAAAGAGATTAACTCTTTTAAGATAATAAAACAAATTCAGGTAAAAACTAAACAAAAACATACGTTATTTCAGCTGAATACATTAGAGAAAAAAGATTAAAGTTAACACTAGTCTCTTAAAAATTTGAAAATAAATTAAAGAAATATACTTCAATTTTAACTAATTAGTGACATAACAACTAACAAGAGGAAGAAACTATACATACTTCAAAAACTTCTTGATATGTGTTTGTGTGTGTGTGCATATTTTCACCTGTTAATTAAAAATAAATTTCAAGTGTTGGCTTTGCATAGCATGAGGCAGGCCCTGGAATCAATCCCCAGCACTACCTACACACTAAATTAATAAATAAATTATTTTTAAGAACTAGAAAATTCAAACATTAATTTATACACTCCTAGGGAGATATGGTCTAAAATTCAATAGACTGTATCTTTCATACAAAAATGTATGAAAGACAAAAATGTATGAAAGATGGAGCAGATAAAAAATCAAGATCCTTGATTATATATTCTTTATCTGCTATAATGTCTTTAGACTAGCTCTAGACTTGTTATATGAACTAAAAGAACATATAGCTGTTTTTCTTTTTTTTTTCTATTAGTTCTTTTTAGTCATATATAACATTAGTATTTATTTTGACAAAATTTTAAAAATCATGGAATATAATTTGTTCTAATTGAGTCTCCTGTTCCCTTGCTTCAACTCTACTGATCTTAGTGTTGCTTATATTTTTTTAAATTACTGTCTTGTTGATGTACATGATGATTGGATGCATGTAGTTTTTTAAGTCACTGCTGGCAACCCAAGATTTTTAAACAATCTGGGTTGTGTTCATATTGATGTATTGATTACATATGAATGATTACTCATAGCTGGTACTGTAACAGGATTCACTTGGTGCTTGGACTATATCTTTTGTGGCTTTGAAACTTGCTTTTCATTTTTCTTTTTCCTAACCTTCTTTTTCCTGATTTTCTCCTCCCTGATCTTCTTTTCCCTAACCTTCTACTCCCTGATCTCTCCTCTCTAATCTCATTTTCTCTGAATCACCTCTATAAAAGCCTCCTGTTCCTGCTGATGGGCAGAATTACAACCTTGCAGACAGGAATCCTCTGTGTTTCTCCTTTACTAGCAAAAAAATAAACTGGCATTTTTATTTTTCTCAAAAATGTGGTCTTGTTTTTGGATTGGCATCAGGAACAAGGACCTAGCTTCTTCAGTGGTACCTTATTAGGATTAGCTCTATAAGTTCTTTTTATTTTAAATGTTATTCCTTTTGTTTTGATTTCCAGTTGTGTATTTAGTGGAATTATGTAAACACAATGAGAAAATGTGTGGCTTTTAAAATGATGGTATAACTATATATTCATTGAAACAGAAATTCATCATCAAAGAATCATTAAACAGAAAACCAAGTTAACATACTTTGATGTATATAATTCCATTCTCAATAACAAGGATGGTGTAAAAAAATTAAAGTTATACAAATAGAATTGTATATCACCATATATTTTGTTGTGTAATTTACATTAAGTTACATTTAAAAAATACCAAAATGGAAAGAATTTTACTAAATTATTTTATGATTTTTTATTAGTTCATTATAGTTATATATAATAGTGGAGTTCATTTTCATATAAATCATTCATGCATCAAATTAAATTTGCTTCATTTCATTCCACCGTACTTCTGTTTTCCTTCCTTTATTCTTCCCTATATTTCCCTTCTTCTATTTTTTTTTGCTTGTCTTCCTTCTATGTATTTATTTATTTTTAATTGGATATATCTATCTCAGGGACAGTAGACAGTGTCTCATTGGGGCAGGAGGGTTCTTCTTCCTGCCAAGGAGGGTATAAGCCATCTGAAAACTTAAAGTCTAAAATAACTAATGAAGAACAAAATACAAAATGTCAGAAATATATTTACAAAACCTGAATCCTTGATATATCCAATCCAAACATGAACTGTAACTAGACAAAGGAAAGTTTATTTAAGGGGTATATCAAAGGCAAGGGTAAGATTTCCAGGGTGGAGTCTTGCTTCCTGATGTCTTGCAGTCAGCAGGTTGACTGGCATCTTGGCAGGTCACACCTATCTCAGGTGCTATATGGTTCATGGCAAAGCAGGACAGAAATTCACAATTTCCCTGGGCAATTTACCAGAGAAATGTCCACTGGTCATTCCCAGACACCAGATGTTTGTATACACTAGGCTTCCATGTGTGGTGACCCACACACAACCCATGGACAGCTCATGATATATATATAAAAACATCCCTAAATTATTGAATGGTTTTATTCTTAGTTAATTTTATTATTTATATTTCTATGGTAGAGTGACTTTTTAAAATATATTACTTATTAATTACCTCCCCAAAATGAAGGGAAGACATTGAGATGCACTTTAGTGTTGTTTAGCACCAAGAAGATCAAGTCTAGGTTGCATCCATACCATATGTTGCTAAAAAATAAAAACACAGAGCACTGCATTGAGAATATCAATATTGCAAAAACTTGTCAATGCTATTTTGAGATTATAAGGCAGTTTGCATATAAGTAATTGGCTTTTAGAAGTCAGGGAGGAAAGTTTGTATAGAAGCCAGTAGAGGAAGGATGAGGTCTGGTGGGAAATACAGCCCAAACTTGGCTTGGCACTAAAGAAAAATGACAGCAAGAACATTCAATTTCTCACAGTGGAAAGGTGACATTGAGACATGGCTACATTGAGCAAACTCAAAATTCATATGAGAATATGAAGAGATAGTTTTGTGCTAATTCACTCAGAGGTGCACTGAGAGAATATCACTATGGGTAGTCTGATAGGCTAGCATTTTCTGTCTCATCACTAAATCTTACTACATTGTTCCCCATAATTTATTCAGCTGTCTTTTTCATTGCATTCCTGCTGTGCTCCTACTAAGACCTCTTTAACTCCTTTTCTAGCTTCCAGAGTCAGATTCCTTTTCCATGGGAAGGCATCCCCATCACCCTGAGGGTAGATGGCTAGCTTCATTCTATGTATTCCAAAGGCATATTTCAGAGTTCACAGTTACAAAAATTACACAAAAGATCACACTGAAGATTAGAGAAAAAGACTTGTTCAGAGTCCGAAATTGTGCCAGGTAAGTACTAACCATTTCATTTAAATAACCTCATTTAAATATGTGGTGGTTCTATTGAATAGTGTAGTATGTCAGTTTTGCAGATTACAATTTGAGGCTTAGAAAGTTAAATAAACCTGTTTAAAGTCACAGAGCTGAAAAACAATAGAACATATATTTAATGCCAGAAACATATACTTCCAAAGTCTAAGATTTTTATACTTGACCATCCTTAGTTACATACCAACTTCCAGGATACAGGTTGTTCTTATTCATCTCTATGTTCTACACACTTTAGCCTAAATCTTAGAATATTATACTTTCCGTGTCTTTAAAGGAAATATTGATTTAATTCTTGCAGTAGCTGTAAAATTTCTGTTTTGCTTTTCTAGATAATATATGATTAAATGATTTACCATTTGGTCTGATAATTAAATACAAGTAATGAAGAAATGCTATATGCTGCTATCACTTTAAATAACAAATAAACTTTGAAACAAAAAAAGCAGATTTATTGGTGAATACAGGTCAATGTAAGGCATAAATAACCTGGGTAAATAAAAATATATAAATGAAGTTTTGAAATAAAGTAATACAAAGTCATATATTTAGAATTATGAATGTCTTATTTTTAAATAGTATAATCTATTAAGATCAAAATTTATTACCTGTTGCATTTTACTATACTAAATGATAGCCAAAATTTATACCAATAAGGCTAAGATATATTTTTCAGCAGGTCATACAGAAATAAATCCAATATAAGTTTATATTGCAATGTGTATCTGGCTATAGGACATACCTTAAGCACGCCAGCGTTCCTTTTTTCTTTCTTTCTTTCTTTTTCTTTCTTTATTTTTTAATTTCTTAAATGCTCTAACCCATATGCTGCCTTTTAAAAGCCAAGCCACTGTTTTTTCCTTAAAGATAGCTGTATAAACTTGTGATGTGTAAGCAGTAGATTGAAACATTGTATTTATGACACAATCATCTAAAATAATGTCATGGTTGGTGAAAACTTGATAGACAAGATCATATCTCATTTGAAGCTTTTATCTGTACTCTTATCCCTTGGCAAAAAGTAGAAAGAAAGATTCTGTATTTGATTATTCTGAGATGATATTAAGGTAGTATACATAGAAAAATGTTGCTAAACCCAAAATTATTTTGATGGCTTTCACATTTTCTTTAACTTTCTATCCTAAGTGACACATGATGTGGATAGCCTGGGAACAGAAAAGTCAAGAGCAATGACAGAGAGTTTCCTAAAATGAATTATCTTCATTCCCTCAAAATTGTACTTGCAGATCTAAGGACTCATGCTTACATTAGGAGAAAGAGATCAGAAGGAAAATGGATGTTGACAAAAAAATGCTACATGGCAAACACGGTGATGTCAGCTTAGAGCCCCTCAGCAGGGAAAAGGAGATTTATTAGAAGATTTATTACCTGCATTTTATAGATGAGAAAACTCTAGCAATGTAAATGATATATAATTTATCTAAAAGCCTTTCACTAAAAGTTAACAAAATAAAGATTAAAAAACAATTTTCGAATGGGGTTGGGGCTGCAGCTTCATGTCAGGGCACCTGCCTATCATATGAAGTACTGGGTTTGATCCTTAGCACCACATAAAAATAAATAAATAAAGGTATGCTGTCCATGTACAACTACAAAAAAATAAAATAAATAATAATAAAAAACAATTAGTGAATAATTTCAGTCTTTGTTGAATCATATATCTTAGAATACATAATATAATGGTAGAACTACATGAAGTAGTAAGACCAGTGGAGGAAGCAGAACAGGGAGGAGAAGAGGAAAGGGGAAGTTCTGGGGAATAAAATTGACCAAATTATGGTATGTGCTTGTATGAATATCACAATGAATTAGTATTTTATACATAATTATAGTGAACCACTAAAAAATTAAAAAACAGAAATAGTGACCCTTCTAAAACTACAACAAAAGCCAGTGCTAGTAAAGGGAAATGAATATTTGAATTCATTATAAGTTTATAAACAACAATTATCCACTTATTTTTCCAAACACTGAGTTATTGTCTTTAAAATGTTTTTTTTTCTGTTGAAAACAGATGATTTATAATAAGGCATTGAAATAAATTACCACAATGTATAAGCATTTGGAGTCCACATTATTTTGCTTTATTTCCTAAAGCTACAATATGTTATTATATATCTAGAAAAAAACGTTAAATTTATTCCAAGGGAAAATCAAAATAAATAACAGTTATAATTTTGTCATTCTGTCAGCATCTAATTGGTTAAAAGCTCCATAGATATAATAAATTTGGATTTTGAACAAAAGTATCAAGCTAGGCTTACTTTGGGATTTGATGAATAATAATTTATGTATTCATAATTTATGTATATGGATATCACAGCTATCATGAATATTGTTAAACTTCTGAGGCTACTTCCTAGCATATGAACTTTCACAACTTGTAGCTGACACAAAAAAATAATTGCTCAAATCCTTTAAGAAGTAATTTTCTGAACAAATGAAAGTAATATGGCTACATGGCAGCCTCTCTCTCCTATCACCCATATTTTACCGCTGCTTTAGGAGCTGAGATTATAGTTCTCTAGGATAGCCTTAACCAATTATCACACAGGACTGAGATATAAACCCTTGGCCATTTAAGCATAATATAAACCTCTCTTATGAGTAGTTTTTGTTGCAAATGTCTCCTGCCATCTAGCAAAGCCTTTGTCAGATCTACTATATGGTTCAACAACTTCTCCTGCCCAAACTGCATTCTTTTAGTTTTTAGGAGTAACATCCATGAATCTTTTGTCCTTTAACTCTTTCAGCATCTCTTTTCCAATGCCCCAAAAAGTCACAGGAGCTCCTGAGTATCCTTTGAGAAAACAAAAGGTGAATTAAAGCATAGATCTCAGTGAAGCATCTGGATGGCAATGAGAACCCCAGGCTGGAGGGCAAGGGTCATCTCAGGAACAGGCAGCCCAGACGCTAAGATTGTCCCCAAAGTTTACCAAAGACAATGTTTCAATAAAAGGAAATCAGGAGAAAAGGCTGATTGTTATTAAGTAGTTCTGATGTGCTACCAAGGGACAATTGTAAGTTTAACAGGTACCTATAGACTAAGTGTAATGGAGACTCTCTTGGTGGTGTATAAGGAAAGAAATAACCAAATGCAGGTTTAGTAATCAGGCTAACTGTTAATTATAATATAATGGGTAGCTAAAGCAGATCTGTAATTACAAAGTCTGGACTTGGACAGTGGTCAAGAGCCTGGTAATCTGGTCAGGAATTTTCAAAGAAAAAGTTTGGAAGGTTAGAAGAAAGGAGGTCCATACAGATCCAAATGATCAAACATACGGGAATGGACAGAAAACACAAATATTTTAGCATTGCTCGTAATGTCCCCAAGAAAATATCCACCACAGTGGAATAGTATATGGTCAGATAACAGGAGATTAGCAGGCTTTGTTGTCAGCCATCTCCCAACTGTCACAATGCACCTATTAAAAATATGAGGAGCCACAAAAAAAGCCAATGATTCATTCTAATAGGTATATATATAGCTATTTCTAGTGTAGGTTTGCCTTTTCTGGCAGCAAAACTTCAACCAGAACTATTAAAAGTGCTTATAGAATTCTAAACCCCATGCAAAAGATGGACTTCATAGCAAAACAAGTATGGTAGTGGAATCAATGGTCCTATAACACACTGAAGTACCCTGAGGTATCTAGCCTTATAAATTGCTAGTCTTCTAAACATGGAATGGAATGCCAACTCAAAGAAATAACTAAGAATTTATGAAGTATCATCTTTCAGGTATTTGTGAAACCGGACCAAATGCTCATCTTGATTATATGCCCAATAGGAAGAATGTGTGGGTCCAGGAAGCAAGGAGTAGAAGCATGCCCTACTCCTCAGCTCTTTGAATAACCCACTGAAGAATTTTCTTCCCTCTCACCACAAATTTATAGAATTGTAGGTCCTGGACCCAAAAGGAGGCACACACTTACCAGGCTACACACAGAAGTTCTTTCCCATCTAACTTAAAAGTGTTGTTAGAGCTGCTGTCAGGACTCTATAAATTCATTGTTTCCAGGAATTAGTAGGTACTAATAGGCCTCACTATACTGGCAAAGTTAGTTTCCTTTCTATAGGAAAAGGTATTGTTGCCTTTCACATGCATGCTGAAAGGAATATGTTTTAAATCCAAATAATCCATTTGAGTGCCTCCAGACACCTCCATGCTTCATCTTAGATGTTAACAAAACATGGTAACTTTAGACTGAGAAGGTGTGATAATTATAAAGGGCCCAGCTTTTTCTGAAATAAAGATTTGGATCATACTACTAATTAAGCCATGATCCTGGGTGCTATCTAGGGATGAAGAGCTTTAGAATACATTGTGGAAGAGGAGTGTGAATACCAGGAAAAGTCCTTGAATCAACTGCAGTGATGATTTCTGAAGTTCACATCGCTATGTGCCTATTTCTGAATTTTTCTGAGGAAAAGAGGTCCACCGACACCATGGAACAGCTGATTCTAGACCCTGTGAAAAGAAGTAGATATTTATCTTAATAAAAATGAACTGAGTTGATCATGAGAACATGCCTCATAGACCTCAAAGTTTATGGGATATAATTAATAAAGTGTCATAGATACTGTCCTCTGAAACTCATCTCTGTTTTGCACCAATGTGTTCCTCAGATTTCTGTCAAGCAATAATTGTGACATCATGACTATGGCAAAGAAATAAAGGCAGGGCCATTCCTGAAAGAAATGTGACACTCTGATAGCTGACATTGGCTAAAGAATCCCTCACAGCTCTGCCAATCTTTTCTTAGATTGCATGGTATTGAAATTATTTCTACCCAGCCCTGTTGTTCTCACTCCTTCAGTCAGAGTTAGATTTATCTTCCTTTTTCTTTATTCTCTGCCTTAAAATCCCTATTTCCACTTTCTCTCACACATATATAAACTATAATAAATTTTCTGCATGTGTAACTTTGTATTAATATTGTTTTGTGGAGATCATAGACTAGCACATTATTCGAGACCAGAAAATCCATTAGAGAAGCATGCCAAGAGAGCATATGGGTAATCAAGGTATCAGGAATTTGCTAATGAGCAGTATGCATGCATCACTTCAAAGATCAGTGGTAGCTCTCTTCTGAGGGCCAGGGTTGATAGAAAGACAAGTGGTTGTGGAAAGTGGTTCATTGATTGTAATTAGAGTGATGGGGCCATTTTGCAGTCCAGGCCAGTTGGTATTATTACTACTAGAAGCTAAGGGATTGTAATTATGGCAACCACATGAATTGGGTCTTCAGAGAGTTTCAATCGTGGTTAAAAGAACACAAAATCATTAGAGGCTAAAGTAGGTAGGAAGGATAGCCTTATGATAACAATAAGCTCTTTCCCTCTTCCCTTTCTTCCCTTCCCTTCCTCCCTCTCTCCTTTAACCCTATCCTCCCCCTCAACCCCTGCCCCCAACCCACAGATTTGAATATCCCTGATCTGAAATGCTTCAGGCCAAAAATGTCATGTTTGCCATTGCTAAAAATGTTTTGGATACTGGAGCATTTCAGACTTTTAATTTTTTTTTTAAAGAGAGAGAGAGAGAGAGAGAGAGAGAGAGAGAATTTTTTTTAACATTTATTTTTTAGTTCTTGGCGGACAGAACATCTTTGTATGTGGTGCTGAGGATCAAACCCGGGCCACACGCATGCCAGGCGAGTGCGCTACCACTTGAGCCACATCCCCAGCCTCAGACTTTTAATTTTTATATTAAAGATGCCCAAACTGTGTGTGTGTATGCGTGTATGTGTGTGTGTGTTCATTGTGATTTGACAATCATCTTACAAATTAAATGTAGTTAAGTATTTAGTTCAGTATTCAGACAGAAATCACTTTTCAGACAATGAATTTACTGATTGAAAAAGCAGATGGTTAAAGTCACTGCAGCATCATGATGCATATACAAAATCATGACTTCTTGGTTCCTAGCTCAAAAAGACCCAGAGACAGAAATAGCTATATAATTTGTGGGCTTAATGCAATGTAAATATGTGACATCTCTTATTCAAAATTTATTAAAAATTTCAAGATAGTGATAGGTAAACATTCAACCATGTTGTAAGACTCTTCTAGGCATGGGATTTATGTGACTACATAGGTAACATGTTGAAATTGGTCCCATCTACCATTCTTAACTTGAGCAACTCTGCTTTGGAAACAATGACAATGAGACAATTGGAAGAGTATTCACTAAGGGTCTGAGTTGTCGCTGATGCCCAAAGTCTCAAATCCTATCACAGTCCAACTATTTTAATGAAGGTAAATTGGGGTTGGGCCATAAATGGAGCTATGGACCAAAATACAGCACAGAATGGGTTTGTTGTGTTCTTGGTCCCACCCAGCAATCACATCCCAAGGTTCTGCATGATAACTGATACTGAGGAGTAACTCTCAAAATGAAGTTATTATTTCAGTTAAAAAAGCCTAGAACAGTCTCTGGAACTACCTTCTTCAAGACAGCATAGTAAATCAAAAATAGTATTACACTGGACTGAGGGTTGGTAGATCTAAAATGTGCAGCAGAGTCATCACTATCATATTCTGTATTAATCTACCAGTCTAAACTTGTAGAAACCAGATAAATCACTGTGAATGGCAGCATACTACCACATGCCCAGTAAATCAGAGTGCCAGTCCCAGTTGAGGTGTGGTATTGTTAGTCAATAGATATGACCTTAAGTACAAGATGTGTGGTTATTGATTTGGCAAATGCATTTATTTCTACATCAGTTCAGAAACAGGAGCAGAAACAGTTCTCAGAAAGAAACAATAGATGCAATTTTGCTTCTGTTTCTGTATTTAAAATAATTGAAATTAGTATATCTAAGGCATATTCTATTATCACTCCTATGTTCATTACAGCATTATTCAAAATAGTCAAGTTGTGGAAACAATCTAAATGTCTTCCGATAAATGAAAAGAAAAGGAAAATGTGGCAAGTGCATGCAATGGAATACTACCAGTTTTCTATTAAGAAAGGGATAAAGGCTCTATCAAAAAGGGACTTCTGCAGTATGTAACAATATAAATAAACCTTCTATTTATTATGCTAATAGAAATAAGAAAGTTCCAGTGAAACAAACATGGCGTTTCCCCATTTATACAATACACCTAAAATGGTAAAGTTCATGGAATCAAAGGGTAAAATGTCAGCTGCCAGGGTTAGGTGAGGCACCATTTGGAGCAATTAATATCAAGAGGCATAAGTTTTAGTTAGGCAAGATGAGTAAGCTTTAGAGAGCCTTACAATATTATGCTTATAGTAAAAAATAATGTACACTTGAAAATTGTTAAAATGGTAGTTCTCATGTTAAGTGTTTACACAACAATTTAAAACAAAAAAGACAAAATGATTATTCATAGTCTTGTCTCAGGGTTGTTATTCTCTTTTTCTCCAAATGTATTCTAAAGAGAGCAGTATAGGCTGTACCTCTTTCAAAGAATCATAATGATCCATTATATCACTGGTACCATATCAATTAGACACTATAAGCAGCCAGTGACTGAGTATTGGAAGTTCTAGAAAGACATAGATACAAAATAATGTTGAAATAAACTCTACAAAGTTCTAGAGACCTGCCATTTAAATACGTGTTTGTTTCATATTGTTTCCAGGGGCAAGTTGCTGCTGAAGCCAAAACTTCCTTTGTCAAAAATACACCCAAGAATCAGTGTATTTCAATGCTCATTAAACAATGCTTCCATGCATATTGGACACCAATTAATAAAATTTCAGTTAGACAAATGTGAGATAAGTATGAAAATAGAATTTTTTTTAAAAAAAAGCACAAACAGGACAATTCTCTGGATGAATTAATACTGCTAGAATGAAAGTTTTCATGTCTGGTAAGAGAAAAGGAAGAAGAGATTCTGCCTCCATTTATGGAGTATATGGGGAGAGAGAGCCAGCTATACATGTTCCAAGTCACATTTTCTCCTAGTGACAGAATTTAAAGCATTGATTTTACTGAGGGTTGAATATTTTTTAGTTTAGCATTTTCATTCATTCATTCACTCATTGCTCTCACTAGCTAGATTGCAAAAAATGTCTAAGACTGGTGAAAATTATGAACTTTTTCTTTTTTCATTATATCACACACAACCTGGATATAATTTTAAATATACAAGATTACCAGGTGTCCTATAATGCACTCACAATTAATTTGGGGATGGCTATCACTGAAGGGGAAGATAACATAGAATCTAGCTTAGTGCATCTATATCAATATGTTCATAAGTTTTTCATCACTATATTGAAAATACATGAGATGGGCTAAATTATAAAGCAGAAAGGTTTGTTTGGCTTCCAGTTCTGAAGGCTAACAGGATTCTTTCCTGGTAAGGCCTTCATGGCAGTAGCATCACAGCAACCAGGGAACACATACATGAGAAGAGATCACATTGCAAAACAAGAAGCACAAAGAGGGAACTCTAGGCCTGCTGATGCCTTCTCCTTTTACAACACTTCTTTCCCCTGAAAACCACTTTTGTTGTTTTTGAAGGCATGCCTCAAATGATCTAAGGACCTCCCAGTAGGCCCCACCTCTCAAAGGTCCCTCACAACGGGAGCACTCTGACAACTAAGCCTCCAACTCATGGACCCTTGGGATAACCAAAAACATGGTCCTTAGACATATCCTTTATTATAATTTTAGGGCAAATGTACAACAGCTATTCCTATTTTGAAATATAAGATATTGATCAAGACCTCATTTTTCTTTCTGATCAATCAACTTTTATATATATATAAAACAAAAAAACAAGATCTTCTAATTTAATATTAATTCAAATGTTTTATTTAATGACACATATATTTTTTAATCCACCATGCATCCTTTACTCCATGTAATCCCTGTGATTTAAGTTGATGTGCTTGCCTTCCTAAATTTATGTTGAAATGTGTTTCAAATTTTTTATAGGTATAAATAAAACATTCCCTAATTTATCAGTTAAATTCAAAGATACAAACATGTTTCTAGATGATAAATAATTAAATTATTCTAAATATGTCCAATTTTGTTTTAGAATTATATTGTAGACAGTTGTATAATCATTTATTTTTGTCTAAATATTTTAGCCAATTTTGTTCCATATTTGTTTTTTTTCTATATTTTCTTTTCCTTGAGAAAAGCTAATAATTCTAGACATCTCTGACAGTTCTTTCTTAACCTTATCCTTACACTTTCAAACAATTCTTGACACATTGCTTCTTATTGGAGATATACTAAAAAGCAAAAATAAACTTTAAGAAAATATCAAATTTGAATATTGATGTAATAACCATTCTTAAATTACATATGAAATATTAGTACCTTCTTATTACAAAGTTATATATGTTAATAAGAAATAGTCCAAAGTGCCACTCTTACTTTAGGAGGTTTACTATTAAGTTTCAAACAAAAAGCAATGTAAGTATACAAATATGTTGCAATAAAAGTATTCTGATGTGAAAAATCCTCCTAATCTGAATACAGTAAGTAACAGAAATAAAGTGTCCTAAAGTGTCTATATTTTTGGTAATATATTTTTTTGGTATTTGAAGTATAACAGTTCATACTTTTCCATTTGGATCTTTTAAACAAAATTTATTGTTTTAATCTCAAGTATCAAAGAAGTAAGCACAATAATTGAATGGGGAAAACATTATAGATTCACTTGTGATGTAAATTCCTTATATCAAACTTGTAGTAAATATAAAAATGTCAACACAGTTAAATGGATGAGAAGCATGTTACAAAATAAAAGGATGAAAACTTGGGCTCAAAAACATTACCTATGTAATATTAGCAGTTTCTTCTCTGAATAAGTACATGCACATTCCCCATTCTTTCTCTTTCATCCCTGTCTACCCACTATTTTCTTATGACTGAATGTTCTTTAATAGTCATGTTCTTTCCTATTAAGCATTTTAATCCATTTATTGAGGAATTATGATTATGACTAGACTCTCATCCATCAACAGCCAGGATCTGGGAGGAAAGACACTTGAAATTAGCCCTGGAAACAGAAATATAAGACAAGATACATAGATAATATTTTTTTAAGTAGCCATATTAAAAATTGCAAAGAGTCAGATGAAATTGCTTTAATAATATGTTTTGTTTAACTCACTGTATTTAGAATATTGTAATTTTGACACGGAGTATTAAAATCTATTACTCATACATTTTATCTTATGTATTCTTTTTGTCCAAAGTCAGACCTGCATTTTCTCTTACAACACTTCTGCTATTCAGACTAATCACATCTCAAGACTCAATAGCCATATGCATTATTGGCTACTATTTTGACACAACAGACAAAAATCATTGTATTAGAAATACTGACATTTGCCCATATCCCCTCACAGTTCCCATTACCATTTTATATGCCACAACTTTCAATACTTATTCATTACTAACAATGTATATTGGAGAACTATCCTCAGATTCTCAGGGCCTTTTTTGTGTGTGCACATTGCAAGCTATCATTGACTGGGGATTTATTAACTTCCCACATTTTTTAGTCAATAATTGCCCAACTTTTTTATGGTTTAGTAAGTCAGATAAAACCAAGTTCTTGATGTCCAGTTTATGCATGGAAATCTAGTGGCCTATTTATAAAAGTTCAATTTCTACCAAAGTCCAGTAGCAAAATGGAGCCTATTTCTCAAAATGATACTTGCCATAAATAGAGGATATAATATATTGCTCCAAAGCTATCAGGATTAGCCTTTGACTATCTTATAGGGGTCTACTAAAGGTTTCGTACAACATGCCCACCTGTTCTTGGCACTTTCAGCATTGTTGAGTCTGTTATATCATGTTACCTAAGAAGCAAGCAATCTGGCTGATCATGAAGCTTTTTATACTTAGATTCTCTCAAAACTGGCAACTTCTTGTATATCTCTATAATTAGGTAGGAGTAGCATGCTACATGAGATATATATTGTCCTCAAAATAAAAAGAGGCCTACTAGACATTGTGATTATTAGTTAGCCATAGGAAACACCATGGGCAGTAAAATGTCCTTCATGCCATAAGATATATAAAACTGTCCTGTACCACTGTATCCCTATGGATTTTTATGAATAGACCTTGATTTTTTTAGGATTATTTCTCAGCTATTATGTGATAAATACTTGGTTATTTTGTTTGGAATATTTGCTACTTCCTGCCCCAAATGTCAAATCAGTTTAATCATTGATATGATAGACCAACATGATACCTTAAGGAAAGGAAAGCCTATCAAGTCCCAGCTATCAATTATGATACAGAGCTGGAGAGGTGATGTACCTTTGAAATCAAAGACATTGAAGATGCAATGCTGGCTTTGCTAGCTAAATAAAAATTTCCAATGAGATCCGATAGATAGATAGATAGATAGATAGATAGATAGATAGATAGATAATATGTTTGCTAGATGCATTCATAGTGTCAGATGTACTATGGAATGTCCCTCACCAGTTTTCCTCACCAATAAACTGACAACTGTCCACAACTGAAAAACAGATACATTGAAAGTTATCACTTGATTAATTTTATAATAAATCCATATCATTGTGCACTGTCCAAATATGCAAGTAAATAAAAATAGAATGACACCCCCACATCTTCCTAATACATAATAATTGTGCTGTTTCTTCAATTTGTCCATAAATAAAGTATTCCTGTTAATTTACTATTTGTTATGTAGACACTATCTTAATGGTTTCCTTTGGCCTTTTCTAATGGCTTTCATCCTATGGGTTCCCATGGAGATCCTGACAACTGCTCAGTATGTCGATTCCAATTAAGCACTCTTATAATGGAAATGGTGTCAGGATAAGAATGTGGTCTGAAACCCAGTGGGCCTTTTGTGGGATAAACTTGAGCCAAAATTCCATTGATTGTTTGACCTTCATAAACTCTTAATCTACCAGAGATTTTCAGGAATCATCATAATTTCAGAAAGTAAAATACATTCCTAATACATAATATAAGAGATATTTTTCTCATCAATAAAAAGTAGAGTTTATTTAAAGGAAAAAACTATATGCATATAATTGCACTGTCTATAGCCTTGAATCTGAACTGAGTAAGTAGTAAATACACATTAATACTTTTCACTTATTTTTTTGACTTTATAAGAAATTGACATTTTTAAAAAATAGAAAGTGGGGTTTATGGGGTAGCTTGGGGATAAAGTACTAGTCTAGACTGAACAAGGCCTTGGGTTTGATGAAAACCACTGAAAAAATAAACAAATATTTCCCAATGCTTATTTCACTTTAAATAAAACATAACATAAAAAATCTCAACAGTACAATTTGATAAAGCTGGTTATACATCTTTAGCTGTCATCCAGATTATGAAACAAGCAATAATCAATGCTTTATTTTCCACTGTCCATTGACCACTGACTGCTCAAACAAGAGTCAGAGGCCATGTATGAATTATGGGTTTGTTTGAGCCATCACAAGGCAGGAGTTTGCTTTTCTGGAAACTCTGGGTGATTGATGGAGACTGCTCAGATTGTGTCGCCATCTTGCCTTGGCTTGGACAGGCCTAGGTTAGAGAGAAGGTGGGCGTAAACTGCCAGAACCCAAACAACTTGTTTTTCCAATCATCATCCTGTTTTAGTCAAGTAGCCTGTTACACTGAAACCCTTTGATGTTCCTACCTATAAAAATAAAAAATGAGCTCTTGTCTCCATCAGAGCTGGTCCCCATGAGGTCCTGCTTTTCAATTTATTTCCATGTTTTGCTTTGTTTCTTAAATTTCTCAGATCTTTAATATTTCTGATTAATCGCCCTACTTCTGGGAAACTGCATAATCATCATACAGATCATGACAAACAAGTGTAACCGTAAGTTTTGCTAATGTCACAACTAAATTTTCTTCTTTTGAAATTTGTTTGAATAAAACCATACAATACATATTCTTTCATGCCTCTATTTTCCTTTATTTTGGGGGAAGTTCCCCATTTGCTCTGTGTTAAAGGTATTGCATCCAATTACAACACACACACACACACACACACACACACACACACACACTTAAATCCAAATCAGAGAACTGAAATGATTTTGTAGTGAGATAACAACAAAACCAAAGCAATTTTAAAGTGTGTCAAAGCCAGGCTTTTTGAACACTTTATGAACTACTTTCTCATATATACCTCAGCAGAGAAAATCTTCTGAATTTGTTGTTAATGAAATTAATGCACTAGCCTTTAATGCATAGCCTCATTTAGCTATTTAATATTCTTTGTGAAAGGTAAAATACAAGTCATAGTTCTATCAGGATAAAAATGGAGCCAATCAAGTTGCAGTAAAATAATAAACTAATCCTCAGACACATGTAAAAATGTGTACTGGAACTAAAAACTGTTTTAATCTCAGATCTTTTGAAATCGTTATGGAAATCTATCTCAAAATACAACATGGCTATTGAGTTGTTTAATTTTATTTTATTGTTAATAAGTTTTATTTTTTTTGATTTTCATTTCAGTAAAACAAGAAAAATAAAACAAGAAAGGTTATATTTTCTGAGTCAGCATTTCAAAATAATTTTACACTTTCTTCATTCTACTAAAAAGTATCTATGTGCAAAAGAAACATTCTTCATTGTGTATGGTCAGTAAAGGAGTCTAATTTTAACAATGTTTGATAAAGGAGTCAAATATCACAATTATTTTTCTTCTAATCATTAATAATTTATTTTTTGATTTTGTAGCTTTCAGATCTTCTCCAGCTGCATTTGAGAAAGTTATTCTTAAAAAAAGACATGAATTATTTTCGTCATAAGCTATAAATTTTATAACAACTTTTTCTAAATTATAAAATATTCTCTTCTTTCCTAGACAAACACTTGCTTTTAACCATATATTCATTTTGACTTATTATATTAGCTTTGCTTTTTAACAAATTATTTTTAATTTTGATACTCAGATTCCAAAATGTGGATGGAGATAGTGAGTTTTACTATTTTTAACCCATAATATTCTTCACCCTGCAATAATATTATCACTGTTTTGTTAATTTTCTTAATCAAACCTAGTTTCAATTTTTGAGCGTGGCATGGGAATCATTCATATAAAATCTACACTGATCAAAAGTAGGAAATTGATTTTCAAAGTACAATCAATATTGATTTGGTATTTCTATTATGAAATATAAAAATATCTAGGCAATAAAAATAATGTTTAATTTTAGGTGAAGAAATTCTTGTGGCTGCTTTACATATTTAGGAATTACAGCTTTATTACAGTGTATACTATATTCCATAGTAAATTTTTGCAGATTAGTTTTAGGAAAGGTTATCAAAAGGGAAAGGAGAAAGAAATGGAAATATAAAGATGTCTGTCCCAAGTTACTTCCTTACACCTTACTTTTGTTATTTCCTTCCATTTTCATTTATAAACTGCTGTGTGACTGAAATAGAAATTCTAATGACTTTGAAAGGATGTTTATAAAAAACATTTCACTTACTGAAATAGATGTGTAATGTTATGGAAATTACAATCACTTTAGCTAGGATATATAAATGATCCGTTGTGTGCTAGATAGTGTTCTAATTGCATATATGTAATTAATTTAGTTCATTTCATATTTGTTAAATACGGCAAGCTGTCAAGTATTCACAAGAACTTATATTTTGTTCAGATTATTATTATCAAATAAAATAGAAAAGGTGGGTAAAGTACCAAAATTACATAGACACTTTCCACAATTACTACTATAATGTCATAAGGCATGTTTGCACAAATGGCCTTCTCAGGGACATAAATATTATGTAGAATACATGTTTATCAGGGTTCTAGTTTTAAATTGTCATGTAGTCATCCTATTAATTAACTTGCTGCATCCAATCCTTAACTGAAAAAAAAAATGATTAATCTAGATAAAGGCAAATATTTTAGTGAGCTGTATATTCTTTGTCTTAGATCTTTATTCACCTCCTTACTCTTTTTTTAATGATAATGTTTTAATAAATTTAATATAAAATTAGTTCTAGGTGAAATTTCACAAAAATTGTAAGAAAATATTTTAACTGATATCAAAATTGTTTGTCCTATTTAAAATTAATTGTATTTATTTGTTTATTTTTATGTATTATTTATATATGACAGTGGAATGCATCACAATTCTTATTAAACATATAGAGCACAATTTTTCATATATCTGGTTGTATACACAGTATATTCATACCAATTCATGCTTTTATACCTGTACTTTGGGTTATAATGTCCATCACATTTCACCATCATTAATAACCTCATGCCCCCTCCTTTCCCCTCCAACCCCTTTGCATATCTCTGGTTGTATACAAAATGTGTTCACACCAATTCGTATCTTCATACATGTACTTTGGATGATAATGTCCATCATATCCCATCATCATTTCTAACCCCATGCCTCCTCCATTCCCTTCCCACCCCTCGGCCCTATCTAGAGTTTGTCTATTCCTCCCTTCTCCCTCTCCCTATCCCACAATGAAGCAGCATCCTTATATCAGAGAAAACATTTAGCATTTGGTTTATTGGGATTGGCTAACTTCACTTAGCATTATCTTCTTTAAAGTGACCTGAGGTTGATTTCTCCAGTTAGGAGACTTATTTTATCAAACAACCAGCATGGATTTCATGTGAAATATAATCCTAGAATTAAAATCCATCTAGAATGGGAGAATCAAATAATCAGTGCAGTTGTGAATAAATATAATTGATTGAAATGTGTACCTTGTTTTAAAAAGCCAAATAATACCATAAAACTCAAAACAAAAAATACAGTACAATTCCTAATTCCACTTTTTAGTATTTTCTATTTTCAAGATCAACATTGTTTATTTTTACTAATATTAGAATCAAATTTTCAAACATGTATGAATTTTTGAGTTGCAAATATGACCCATTTATTTCTTGAAATTGAGGATATATATGCACTATTTTTTTAAATTTTAGGATAGCCCCAAATTTCCAACATCAACATTTAATTAAAGAAATATATATGGTGCAGTAACCCATATCCATGGTTTCACTTTTGGTATTTTCAGATACCTATAGTCAACAAGGGCCAAATATATATTTAGTAGATATTTCCATAAAAATTCATTAGTTTTAAATTTAGCACCATTCTGAGTAGCATGCTAAAATCCCTCCCACCCCTTCCCATTTCATCCTATCGGGGAAGTGAACCATCCTTATATCAAGTGTTTTCATGGCATATATGCCACTTGCCTGTTTTGGTTATTAGATCTACTCTCATGGTACTACAAGTGCTGGTATTCAAGTCTTATTTTGTTTAATAATGACCTGTAGTGAGCCGTTTCTGTGTACTGTGGCCGCCATTACAAGATGGCGCTTATAAGCGCCGTGGCCTGTGATAAACAACTCCTTATTTTGGGAGAGTCGGCACGTAGCTGTAAAACACCCTATGAGAAAGATCCACGTGGCAGTTGTGCATTGGGGCTTTATCTGCTTTATTAGGCTGGGGCACGTAGCAGGAGTAATAGTAGGAGTAGCAGTAGAAGTAGCAGTAGGAGTAGAAGTAGAAGCTAGAAGACATGTCAAAATAAAGGCCTGAATAAACTGCTGAAGGAAGAATCCTGTGTTGTGTTTCCTTTGCTGGCGAGGGGACGAGGCAATGACCTGTAAGTGTAAGAGTAGTAATGCAAAGGAGGTACCAGGGCATGAAACATGGAAGAATCTTTTGATTCTTGTAGCACAATGCTGCAAGGGAGATTAGAAAAATAAAGTATCTTTGTACAAGGTTCTGGACTATCCATTGTTTCAGGCATCCACCAGGATGTCTTAGAACATTATCACCTGTGGGTCAGGGTGGACTACCATATAGCATACCTTAATTCAGCTCACACGGACTTGTTATATTTTAATGATATAAATTTATTTAGGAACAGATATAAATGAAAAATTATAATGAATTTTTTCTGACATTACTACAAAGATGTTGTAAATGATATTTACTAAACCATTAATCAATATCTAGTACAGGACCTTAAATAAATAAATATATATTTCATTTTAGAAATAAGTATCAGGAAACTGTCTTTATAGAGGTAAAATGAATTATTTATATCACTCTTCTTTTTTATTTAGGGCTTATAAGAGTTTTATATACAAATGTTAACATTTCATCATATACACCCTATATACTACACTATTGTAAGTTTTCTCAAATGTTTTTTGAAAAAGTGAAGGACTAAAAATAAATGGAAGGAAAAATAATAATGAATAAACAAATAAATTTGAAACCTAAACTTTTACACTTTTTTCTGTCTTATGATATAACTATTTTATCTTATGCCCTAATTTATCTGTGTAGTGTGAATTGTTTTTGGTACAGCAATGATGCCTCAATTGTTATTCTTACTATGGTGCCTGGAATACTGTACTACATAAAGTAGATTCTCAATAAATATTTATTGAAGTGGCATACATAATTTTTAGTTTCCTACAATTACCCTAATCTGATGTGTTGTATATTCAATTATTCTGAATATAAATCTTTTTGCAATCATCATCCCAAAGGAAATGTCCAAACATCAGCACTATTCTCAACAGTTGCAACTTTATTATTGTGACAGAAAATATGATTTTAATATTAAAAGGCTTAATAATTTAAGAAATAGTCAAGGTTCATTTCCAGTATCTTTAAACTTTGTCTGCACAGGAATTATGAGTTACAAGTTAAATAAGTAAATCTTAGAAAATTCAAAATGCACTTCCCAGATAGGATTTCCATTTCCATAGACACCAAGCTTGTAGCCATCACAAACAGAAGCCCAGCACTCCTAAATCTTTGTGTGGGTTATGACTGAAAGGGAATTGCTTTCAAGACATTTTGCTGCAATTCAGTATCTACTAAAAGATTCCACTGCCCAGCAGGAAATGATGGCCTTCAGAGTTATAGACCCCTTCAAATGACTGTAACAAGAGTTCTAAAGGGTTTTTCTCACTGTGTTACTATGCATTGTGTCTCATTAGGCTACCTAGGGTGCAGTAGTTACAGAAAGACTTGACAGATCTAAAATGTCACTACAATCACTTTTACCAAGTGCTGTCACCCATGTTTAGTCTGCTTTTAGTTTCGTGGAAGGAAATGTGGAAAGGCCATAAAGGTCTTTCTTAATGGGAACAAGCAATTTAGTTTCAGCTCTAAAATAAGGACTTTTGTTAAACTCTGTGAGCATCTTGACAGAAATTCACCCTGGTGAACACTGTATTTATTAAGATAAAGGTCATCCTATATATATCCATGCATCAATAGTACATATGAAATATATCTATCTAGTTCTATCGTTGAATAGGTATGTGTATATGAAAACACAAGAATGAGTGTAAAAATTCAACAGTATGCAATTTTATAATTGATTTAATATTTAGTGTGGGTTATTGGGATTTGAAGGCTGAAAGAGCACTAGCACCTTACTATGCTTGTTTGAGTGGCAAGTTTATCAGGCAGGTGGAACACAGAATATTAACACTGAAAGATGAGGCATACATGTATCAACAAGGCACCTTCTTAATCCTAGACCCCAGAATCAGACTAACTTACTTGACTACAAAGAGACAGTATTATGTCCTACAAGTTTCCTGTATAGGGATTGCTCCTATAAGATCAAAGGCCAAGGGAAAAACAGAATATGAGCTGCAGGGAGCTGCATGTTCCCTCTAGTGGAGCAAAGACAAGATACTCAATGCAGTCCTACTGTCTCCTTTTCAAGTGGCCAGACTGATGGCAAATAGGGAGAGAGAGAGAGAGAGAGAGAGAGAGAGAGAGAGAGAGAGAGAGAGAGAGAGAAAGAGAGAGAGAGAGTGTAAAGATTAGAGAAATGCAAGGAGTATTATCAGAGAACACCAAGACACTTCAAAAACAGAAAAAAAAAACTAATCCTTTCATCCACAACACAAAATCCCAACTAAATTTGGTATATTTTTGCATTCAGAGCTTCAAGCAATGTACAAATCACCATGTGTTTTCTACTGCTTATTACTGAGAAATATCGTAGTTTTGTGTACATATTACTTTAGGTGCTGTGCAAACATTGTTTAATTTAATCATCATAACCAGCCTGAAACACACATAGCTAGTAGCAAAGGCAGCATTGAAATTTGAGGTTATCTCTGGTTGCTTTGCTCTCCTACCCTGCTTCCTGTCCATTAGTGGTTTGTTTATACATTTATTTATTTATTTATTTTGCCAACTATGCTCATTAATTACTGTCTAATTTTACTAGAGGATGACTACTGTTTATATAGAATTTTTCTGAATATCTACACTCTTTATAGTATAATTTACACAAACTTTATTTGTTTACTGCAATATCAACAGAATATATTAAGAATAAAAATGATGTTTAGTTTCAAAGTGAATAGTGTTAGATGCAGATAATGAAAAGCCACACTTTGATCATGGATCTAGATGAATGCCTACCATTAATATTTATAATAATGCTACAGTTTTATACCTCTTTACATATCGTTACACAAGTTCTTTTCAATTACAAGTTGCCTGAATTATTATTAGTTTTTGATAATTACAAAATATTTATATGCATTTATAAGAAACATTGTTTCACCAAAAACATTCATCAGTGAGTGATATATGAATTAGTTCAAGTATTACCTATCTCAAGAGGAAAATTTGATTTTGTTTTTTGTATTGAAAATTGAACCCAGGGTCCTATACATGCTGGGAAAGAACTCTACCTGTGAGATATATCCTTAGCCCTTCAATATTTTTTCTATTTAAGTGTTTACTTTCTGATCATCCTTACTTCATCATATCAATCAACATCTTGTATTAGTAATTCTACCTACCATTAAAATGGAGATCTTATCTACATGCTGTATAACACCAAGAAATAGCACCTGCTCAAAAAATGGAAGAAAAGAATGAACTATGGCTTTTTAATAAAATGTGCCTCATCTTGCATTTGCCATTTATTTCCTATCTACTGTTTATCATTGTGCTAAATAGATTTGCCTACTATCCTTTCAACACCACTCCAAATAACATGCCATTACCAACATGTTACAGAGAAATAGAAAAATAGAAATTCTCAGGTGTTCTGTAACATGAGCACAGTCACTAAAGGATTAAGTGATTATATCTTTAATCTGAACCTACCTCCATCCATCTGTGTACTTTGGAGTTAGTTTAGAGGGAATCCCTTTCGGGGAGTGCCTTTCATAAGAAAGCCCAAGAATTGATTGTGAACTTCATCTAAGTTATCTCAAGACATGTTCAATTTCATTACTATTTCAATTCTAATTCAATTTACAGGGTAACAATTTTAAAACATATCTATATCTTTTTCCTATAGTAATTATCATCCTGTAGAACAGATAATTTTTCAATGAGAGAAAATGGTATATTTTCTTTTTTAATCAAGCACAATCATAATGATGGTTCCATTCCAGAATCAGTTAAACACAACCTCCCAAACTTACTAAATTTCCACTTGAATTTGGTTATATCATATCAAATCCAAGTGTTTCAGCTTATATGCTATGAACAGTCCAGTGATATAGCTTTAAAATATCTAATCACTCTGAAAACCTAAAACTTTTTTCAGGTTTTCTTTCAAATCATTCCATGAGAGATAACCTCCCAGTCATGTTTGAGGTTTGAGCTTTATTCTACACCCATCAGGATGAATGGCTTTATTCACTAAATTGTACAAGGGATTAAGAGTTACACTTTGTTGTTTCTTTTGACATGCTTCAGTCAAGTAGATGGAAAGCAATTCATAAGAGAGAACTCTCACCCACTGTGACATACTGAAGAGCCAGAACACTGTGGAGCTGCTTAAATCGTATCTATTTTTCTTTAGCCCACACTGTTTCCTATAAAGAAATCCCTTACTTTTCTCTGCTCTTGTGAGAGAAACCACTGTGCTGAGTAGAACTTCATTTGAGGGCTCTCAGAACTAGTTTATTTTTATTGTTCAGTTAAATGTTCTAGGAAGAATTGAAATACCATATTTGAAATATAAAATGAGCTAAAAGTAGGAGTTCTACTTTAACATTTCCACTAAACTCAAATACTTGTAGACACTGATATCTGTAAGGTATGATTTGGGGTTTAGGAATTTAGAACTCAAAATGGTTGTTTAGTTCTACTTGTCAAATTTCAACTGTATTTATTTATTTTTAATAGTAACATACTAATGGAAAGGATATATATAAACTGACATATGCCATAATATTTCATCAAGATTTTTGTTTTATCAAAATAATAAGAATATAGTATTCAATATTGCTTTTTAATTTTCTCCCTAACATCACTATAGTATTTGAGATTTTTATTTTCATTTTCCAATGATTTGCTTTTCTTTATTTTGCAAATGCTAAGATGTGTTTCAGTAACATCAAAGTTTTCTAATATGATAATCTTTCAGCTTTTATCTATTTAGAAATGAATGTATTTTGAAGTTTCTTTATAAGAAATGTTTTTACATACTATTTTATAAACAAATTTTAGAATTATTTTCCTCTTTAATTCTTGCATTAATGATGTGATAATACCATCATTGTTATTTATCTAAATCTTGTAATATAAGGGAAAATTGCATATAAGGGAAAATTTAATATAAGGGAAAGTTAAATATAAGGGAAATATATATTACATTGTTTAACCAAATGTTTATGTAAGTAATAATAACATGTACTATTCTACATTGATTCATAATTGAACATTCCTTATGACTAATTGCCTTTCTTATGAAGTCAGGCTGTTTCTTTAAGTCTAGGCAAAGTCAGGACATGTAGTAACTGGAGGAGGATCCTCAAACTAGACAGTCTTTAACTCAAATTCCAAATCCATAACCTATTCACTGCATGATCTTTAAAGAAACTATAACCTCAATTCATTTATCTCTCAACTTAGGATGAATGGTGCACAATTTTCAAAGTAAGAATTATTTTGCATCTTTTCCAGTACCTGAAATCAATTAAGGGCTAGTCTAGTCACAAACCCATGAGAAAACTGAGGTTCAAAGAAATTGAGACATTGCTAGGTTTTATACAAAGAGTTATTAATAAACAAGTACAGGACTAAATTAAATACACTTATTTATTAGACTGGTGTTTCCGCTTATATATTTTAGAAGTATTTATAAATGAAGGATAACAGAAAAATCAAGAATTTTAATCTGATGAAGAGAACTGAGAACTGACAAATATCTTCTTTCTTCCCTTTTTTTCAGCTTCATTTTGTCATTTTTTTTATTCAACTCACAATATCATTCGCACTCACTGTGAAGAAGCCATTTTGTGAATATTGGGGAGGCAAAGACTAACAGGCTTAAAAGGACCCTTGCTTCAAAATGCTCAATCTCCTAATACCTGATCTGAACAAGGGTTACAGGTTGGGGTTGAAACTAGTGAAGAGAATCAAAGATAATATTTGTAAAAGTCTTTCAGAATGCTTGAATTTTATACCTTTATATATGTATTCCAATTTGAAACATCCAAGAATTATTTCAAATTTTATATATATTAGGATGTGGGACTTAATGTGGTTATGTAAATTGGTTGTGATTCTTTAATAAGTGGCAAACCTGGGATATAAAGACAAATTTAGCTTCTTCAAATATTTATTGTGCTAAATGTCAATATTAAAATCTAAGATGCCAAACACTTATCACCTATACCTACATTTACATGAAATTTTGTCAAAATTAAAACCCACAGAATGTGCATTTCTAAATATTATAATGTTTCTTTCTTTATTTATTTTTTGGGGGGGCTACTGGGGATTGAACTTAAGGACACAAGACAAGTGAACCATACCCACAGCTTTTTTTTTTTTTTGTATTTTATTTAGAGACAGAGTCTCAATGAGTTGCTTAGCTCCTTGCTGTTGCTAAGGCTGGTTTTGAACTTGTCATCCTCCTGCCTTAGCCTCCCAAGCCACTGGGATTACAGGTGTCCACCACAGTGCCCAGCTTGTACTGTTTATTCTTAATCACTTGTATCTAATTATTATATATAACCAGATTAATCATAACATATTTGACTGAGGTGATATGTATTTATATACTCTTCACATACATTATGTGTTTAGACCTCTATGTGTACTGAGACAATACATTTAAAATAGGCACAAATTGGAGCTTATAGTTCCAAGTAGGAAGAGTGAGATGATGCTCAGTAATTTAACCAAAGAAAAATGTTTAAAATTTTGAAAATTATTACAATAATTATAAATTATGAAATACAGAAATAATACCTTGTCATTCTTCTTTGACTATTATATCAAACATCCTATTCTTTGCTCTCATTTTAAGCCTGGTTATTACTGCTATTTAAAACTTTTGATATAATACCTTGTATCCCTTTGAAAGTTTAATGACTGACTCACATTGTTGAGAAATAAACATAATGTTGATATACAGGGTGATTTCCTTCAGTTTTGTTACATGGCACTTTACCCTAACACAGAGGAACATGCCCGAATCCTAACCTGAACATTTCAAATGTGTGAAGAAATCCATGTGTTATGCATTCAAAGAGGCAGAAAAACTATAAGTGATATTGCCAACAGCTGGATGTAGTGACATTTGCAGGTGGTGGAGAGGAATTCACTTGAAATAAAATTATGATATTTTTTAGCAATAGACCTGAAAACAAGTCCCAGAAGTAGTGGTGAGATATTTGATGCATGAAGACTTATTTCAAGTCTATTTAGAATCTAATATTAGACATAAGATGGAGAAAATGAATAAAACACCAAAAAAAGACAGTAAAGGAAGTTGGACTTTTTTATAAACATGATTTATCTGAATAATGGTATTGAGAGAAAAATATTATTAAGAGGCATAATAGAAAATATGAAAATGCATTGAAAAAAATACGAAGTTTAATTGCTCTGCACATGAGATAGGTTTGGTGAAAGTATTACGGTATCCAAGGAGCAAAAACTATTGCAGTTAGGCTAAATGAGTCCTTCAGAGTAATATATGTGAAATAACTAATGCCAAAATAATTAGGTCAAAGGAAGAAAGGTCAATTAAATCCTGTCATCAGTATTCAACAGGGAACAAGTCTAAGCAAAGAAGCAAAGGAACAAGTCTAAGCAAAGTGGTGAAACTGCTGAAATGCATTGTAAAAGTGGCAAAAGGTAAGATGCAGTATCAGAAAAAGCATCCGACAGAGTTTTCAATACGGTAAATGATGTTGGGACAAGCCATTCACATATTCCTGAACTTTAGGGAGCTGCCAGAGATAGTGATGTGTTTCTACAGACTTCAGTGTTTGATGATGAAAGGAAGCATCCAATATGGACAAACATGGCAAAATGTATGTTGGAAATGTTGAGGTCACCTTTGGTAGGAGTAGTTTGGGAGGTTAATAATCCCATTTACTTACTGTTCCCTTTTCTTGTAATGTTGTATATTTTAGGCCCTAACTGGAATATTGTTTACCATAGGTACAACTTTAACTTCCACTGTTAACTCCACCACTGTTTACCACCATCCAATAAAGAGATACATCCTTAATGTGCAGCCAGAACAAAATTGTATTAACTCTAGGACAAGTCAGAATTGTTTCATGTAATGAGTACACACTCAAAACTATAATCACCTCAAGGCTTTTTTTCTAAAAGGTAGAAGAGAAGCTGCTAGGAAGAGCCCACCAATCCATCAAGCACAGGATCCTGTCAATGGCACACTTTTTACTTTCCAAAGAGACACAAAATAATGAAGCTATAGAGAGTTTCTTTGTTTAACATCTTTTTTTTAAATCTACATTATTTATCTCTTGGAAGTTCATCTTCTGAAATCTCCCTGGTTAGTAAAATTGTTATCATCTCTCATAGCCCAGCTGAACTGTTTTCACCTACATAATGTGTTTCTGTCCATTTAGCATATGCACTCTCCCTCAGAAGAATGGTATTTATACAATGTACATACAATGATTCACAGCTTCTTGTCATTTAGATAAACAAACAAAATCCATTAAACAAGCACATTGTTATGGCATACAGGACCTTGCACCATCCTCTCTTGGATCTTATGCTTTGTCATTTCCTTATGTGAACATTACATTTAAGTACCAAGTCATAACACTTGGTGTTCTCCCATCTTTTGAAGGTCAATTTTATTTTCTTTACCCATGGTAGTCCTGATAAAATAGGTGGTACTGGATACTCTCAATATCTTTGTGAAAGCTTAGCTGAAAACATACGTGTTTTCAGCACACACACACACACACACACACACACACATATTGGGTCTGTGGTCATCACTTTACTATAAATTTTCTGATCTCAAGGAAATGTATTATTGCACTTTGCACAAAATAGTTACTTGCTGAAAGAGTAAAACTCTGCTTAGAATTTATATTTGAAAATCCACTTTGAGCTTTTAAACTGAAAGATTTTTATATTATCCAGAGTCTAGTGTATTACTTAGTGTATAATAAACCTTGACTAAATATTTGATGTTTTAGAAAGAAACAAATAGACTTTTCTATAGTTATGAAAATGTGTATCTCTAAAAAAACACCTTAAACTTCCCTAAATTGAAAGCAATCTCTTTCATCATTTTCATACTCTTTAACATCTATAACAGTTTAGACTCTCAATAAAAGTCAATTGGATTGAATTGAATTTGCTGCCAATCATTCTCTTAAATGTCATTTACTGTACACCCACAGGATACTTAGACTTCCATTAGAGGCTTATCTTATTTAAATCCTTTTCACAACATAAACATATTTTGTAAAAAGTGCTGATGGTGTGACTCCTGTTGAGACAAATAAATACTGCATAATACAGTCTCCATTGCATACATGACTTTAAAAAGAAATCTGGAGAGGCTTCTAAATTAAACAAAAGAGGGTTTCTTCCATATTGTTCACCATAAGGAAAAGAGATGAACAGATGACAAAAATTATTAACAATGAATTTCAGCATTCACATTTTATAATGAAAATTATCCAGTAATTATTAATTTATGTCATTTGCTATTGTAGAGTTATTAAGATTCTAAAAGCCAGTTGATTTGATGGTTTGAAAAAATGATTTATGGATTGGGGGTGTGGTACCTCAGAAACTGAGTGTTTGTCTAGCTTATGCAAGGCCCTGGGTTCAATCTGCAGCACCGTTAAAAAAAAAAAAAAGCCAGGATTTATGACAAAACAGAGTGTAGGCCAGTAAAACATTACACACATATTTCATCATGTTTCCCATATTTTTGTGTTTCCTGTCATCAATGAGTATAGTTCAATGTCAATTGTCAGTGGCAATACCAGTATGTGAAGTGGTAGACTCTCAGATATAATAACACCCAGTTTCTCAATGACATGTCCACTTGTGTGTGTGTGTGTGTGTGTGTGTGTGTTGGGGGTTAGTGGGTATTGAACCTAGGGTTGGCCTACTACTGAACTGCATCCCCATCCTTTTTTATTTTTAATTAATTGATTATTTTTGTTTCTGTAGTTTGAGACCAGTGTCACTTAAAAACTAAGCCACATTCCCAGCCTATTATTTTTAAATTTGAGACAGAGTCTCACTCCGTTTTATTTTTAATTTTAAGACACAGACTCATTATGTTGCCCAGATGGACTTCCAACTTATGATCCTACAATTTGCCTTACTTCTGACTCAGCTCCCAAGGGACAGAGGTGACAAGTGTGCACCAAGGCACCTTACCTAACTTCATATTTTTGACTACAAGGTTGCTTGCATTATCAAATTTCTATGGATTGTTTTACACCTAAGAGTGTTTTTGAAAGAATATGAGTCAATATTTACATGCCATCTTTAATTAAAGACAATTAACATATTCTACTAGTAAGTAATTTGTGTTTCCTGGAAAAATTATTACATACTTTTATCCATTTTAATATTGTGTAATGTTTTCTATAAAATTGAACTTTTCCATATAGATAATAAAAACTTGAAGCTCTATTGACATATGAAAATTACCTTAAACAAATGTTGGAATTTATAGAAGTATAATTTTTAAGATATTTTTGTATTTAATATTTAAATTTATGTGTGAGCATGTAATTTGCAATCATATGCCCTTGTGATATAACAAAATGCATGCAAATTACAAGATTTTTTTATAAAGAAATATGGTACTAAAAAAACAAAAATTAAAAAAATACACCTACATTACCAGATTTACCAAAAAAAAATGTTTTAAAATTCAATGTTAATAAACTTGCCTCTCTAAGTGAGAAAAAACAAATGAGATAATAATGTTTTTTACTTTCAATGTTTCTTAGAAGGAATTAAATGAATGAGGACCTTTGAATGCAATATAAATAACAATGAAGAAAAAATACTTCAGAGCCAATTTTATGTATTAAAATCCTAATTCTGGCATTTAAAGGTTATGTGGTAGTGGCTGAGGGTTTTAGATTTTCACCTTCTCCATTTCCTCAGTTATAAATAGAAATAAACCTATATTACTTTCCTATACATTAATACAGGTAATATATGCAACACAGAGAATACTATGAAGCATTAAATAAGCATTCTATAAGTATTTAAGTTTTTACAATTCTCCCAGAACAAACAGTGAAAGTAGACCAATGATGAGTATGTAATGGTTCTGATAAATAGTGGACTTCAGATGAGTCACTGTGAAAGAAAAACCCAGTTCTCTGAGGAGAACTGAGGAGACTGCTTTACACATATCCTTCCATGACTGATTCAAACTCCAAGATCATCTCTAGACTTTTTCAGGAAAAAGAGCTTTATAGGTACCCTGGAGAACGAAGTCCTGGTTCAATAGAAGCTTTTAGTACTATTTCTAACCCTGATTGTACAAGAGAATTTATCAAAATCAAAAGACTATTATTCTTTGGTATTGGAGTAGAAGTTCAAACAAATCAGGTGAGCCAATGATTAATGTTACACCAATAACAGCGACTCCATCACAACAGGCATACACACACACACACACACACACACACACACGTACATCTGTGTAAGTTATCTAGGAATTAACCTAAGGTGGTGAAGACCTCTGGAAATGAAAATTACAAAACACTGAAGAAGGTAATTGAAGAAGACATTAGAAAGGCCTTCTACCTTCATGGAGTGGGATAGTAAACATTGTTAAAATGACCATATTACCCAAAGCAATCTGTAGATCCAATGCAATTCTCATTAATATATCTAGGTCATTCTTCACAGAACTAAAAAAAAAAAATATCCTTAAACTCATATGAAAGGAAAAAGACCTCAAATAGCCAAAGAAACCCTGAGCTAAAAGAACAATACTGGAGGTATCAAAATACCTGATTTCAATACAGACTACAGAGCTATAGTAACAAAAACAACATGGTTTTAACATAAAATAAGACCCATAGATTAATGGAACAGAGTAAAAGGAAAAAAAAAGAAATTAATTCACTCATCTTCAGCCACCTAATTCTTAACAAAAGATACAAAAACATACACTGGTCAATGAACAGATTCTTCAACAATTGATGCTGGGAAAATCATACATCCACCTGTAGAAGATTGAAACTAAAACTCTCTCAACGTATATAAAAATTAACTTAAACTATGTTAAAGACCCTAGTAGTAGACCTACAACTTTTATACTACTAGAAGAAAACATAATGCAAACACTTCAAGATACTGAAACAGGCAACAATTTCATGAATAGGACTTCAACAGCCCAGGGAACAAAGGTAAGAATTGACAAATGTGGTTAAATCTTATAAAATGCTACTACATAACAAAGGAAATAACTAGGAAACCCAAAGAGGCAACATATAGAATGGGAAAAATATTCACCAGCTATTCTACTGACAAAAGATTAATATTCATACTACATAAAGATCTCCAAAAAATTAATTAAAAAATACTTCAATCAACAATTTGGAATAGTCCGAGAAGGGCAATAGGTGGGTCAAATGGTGGTTCCATTCCCAGCTTTCCCAGGAATCTCCATACTGCTTTCCAAATTGGCCACACCAATTTGCAGTCCCACCAGCAATGTACAAGTGTACCCTTTTCTCCACATCCTCGCCAGCACTTGTTGTTGTTTGACTTCATAGTGGCTGCCAATCTTACTGGAGTGAGATGGTATCTTAGGGTGGTTTTGATTTGCATTTCTCTGACTGCTAGAGATGGTGAGCATTTGTTAATTGATTGTATATCCTCCTCTGAGAAGTTCAGGTCCTTGGCCCATTTGTTGATTGGGTTATTTGTTATCTTATTGTCTAATTTTTTTTTGTTCTTTGTATACTCTGGATATTAGGGCTCTATCTGAAGTGTGAGGAGTAAAAATTTTTTCCCATGATGTAGGCTCCCTATTTACCTCTCTTATTGTTTCTCTTGCTGAGAAAAAACTTTTTAGTTTAAGTAAGTCCCATTTGTTGATTCTTGTTATTAACTGTTGTGCTATGGGTGTCCTATTAAGGAATTTGGAGCCCGACCCCACAATATGTAGATCGGAGTCAACTTTTTCTTCTATCAGACGCAGAGTCTCTGATTTGATATCAAGCTAAAAGAGCATACTACAGGGATACAGCCACATCGATGTTCATAGCAGAACAATTTACAATAGCTAGACTGTGGAACCAACCCAGATGCCCTTCAATAGATGAATGGATAAAAAAAATGTGGCATTTATACACCATGGAGTATTAAGCAGCACTAAAAATGACAAAATCATGGAATTTGCAGGGAAATGGATGGCACTAGAGCAGATTATGCTTAGTGAAGCTAGCCAATCCCTAAAAAACAAATACCAAATGTCTTCTTTGATATAATGAGAGCAACTATGAACAGAGCAGGGAGGAAGAGCAGGAAGAAAATATTAACATTAAACAGAGACATGAGATGGGAGGGAAAGGGAGAGAAAAGGGACATTGCATGGAAATGAAGGGAGACCCTCATTGCTATACAAAATTACATATAAGAGGTTGTTTAGGGAATGGGAAAATAAACAAGGAGAGAAATGAATTACAGTAGATGGGGTAGAGAGAGAAGATGGGAGGGAAGGGGAGGGGGTATAGTAGAGGATAGGAAAGGTATCAGAATACAACAGTTACTTATAGGGCATTATGTAAAATTGTGGATGTGTAACCGATGTGATTCTGCAATCTGTATTTGGGGTAAAAATTGGGAGTTCATAACCCACTTGAATCTAATGTATGAAATATGATATGTCAAGAGCTTTGTAATGTTGTGAACAACCAATAAAAAAATTAAAAAAAATAAAATAGACACCCAGGCAAAGGTATATTGATAGCAGAATAAAATATTAAATGATTATATTAAAAAAAACAATTTCACATATGATCTGAATGGACATTCCTCAAAATTAAAATATGAATAGCCAATAAATGCATGATAAAATACTCAGTACTTTTGAAACTGGTATTGAAGATTAAACACTGAAAAATGCAGAAGCAAAAAAAAGTAATTTTATTTCAAGAATAAAACAGAAAGAGAGAGAGAGACTCCTCCAGACAGCAGGGGGTCCACATCTAATGCCCATGGGAGTCAGGGTGTCTTGCCCATTTATGGATTTCAGGTTTTCTTTCTTCTCCTGTCCCCTCCTCCTACCTTGCCAAAAGGTGACTAGACTCTGAAAAGAAGCTGCCAAGGGGTACTCATTAACAACTCCTTACTGGGAGGAACAATTCCCTGGAGGCAGGTAACATTGGCAAAAGGTTTTGAGTAGGGGAAAGTATTCTGGAGGTATTAATTAGCATTTTATTTCCTTTTGAATTAGACCCCATCTTCCTGACTCAATCATTCATTATCTATGTTATCTATCTTTTGCCTGGGTCTCACTTTTAGCCATCAGAGAAATGCAATCAACACTTCAATAAGGTTTCATCTCACCCCTGTTAGGAGTGGCTATTATTAAACAAACAAAAAATAATGAATTTTCTGGTATGGTTATGGGGAAAATGGAACCCTTATACACTGTCAGTGGGAATATCAGTACATTCACTATGTAAAATAATATAGAGATACTGAAAAAAAAAAGGAAAAGTAGAACTACCATGTTATCCAGCTATACCATTGCTAGGCATGTGTTTTAAGGGAATAAAGTCAACATAAGAAATAGACACATGAATACCCATATTTATTGTGGCACTATTCATAATTGCTAAGATATGGAATCAGTCTACTGACTGTCAACAGATGAGTGAATAAAGAAAACAGGATATATATAAAATGTAATAATTTTTAGCCATAAAACAGAATGAAATTTTGTTATTTGCAGTAAAATGGATGGAACTGAAAGAAATCACATTAAGTGAAATATCTCAAGTTCTCTCACACATGTGGAAGATAAAAAGAGAGAGAAAGGAAAGAATGAAGAAAAAAAGAAACAATAAAAGAAAAAGTAGCCCAAAGATCATCTGAAGGTAGAAAAGTGAATATAGGGTCTGGAGATGGGGATTAACTGGGTGGTAATCATAATCAGTTAGAGTGTGGCTAGAAAAGCTGCATTGGTGAGGGCATTGTTAAACCATGACACACAAAGAAAACACCACCAACTCCAATTTAAATCAAACTAAAGCAAGCTTGTAATTCTGACAAGCCCAGACTGTCCCTCTCCCAAAATCTGTGGGATCAAAGACAGTACTCCAGCTCTCTAGGAGCGCAGTTCTATAGCACAAAAAGTTGCAAAAGGGGGTGTCTTGAGAACTTACAGATAACAGGATTTTGACAAGCATAATACAAAGGCAAGTAGTAGGTTAATGATCTAAATGGTTCAGCACTTAGGGAGTAAATTTAGATCCCAAGATCAGAATTTATGAGGTGCCATTAGGGTTTCAGAGAGGTTGTTATCTGGTCTGGGAAAACCAGGTATGGGTGTGTTCAAGGCCAGGCCAGGCATTCCAAGTAAGTTTAAAACATCAAAATACAGCCAGGCCAAATAGAAATTCTAATATTTTACAGAAAACAGAAATGAATCTTTTACAACTTTTGATAAGATGGCTCCTGATCTTAAGAGGGAATTAGGCTGGGTTTAGCAGCCAAGTTTTACAAGATCTTTTTAAAAGAACTAATACCAATACTCCTCAAATATTTTAAAAAATAGAAAATGAAGGAAAACTTCCAAACTCACTCTATGAGGCCAATATCACCCTGATTCCTAAACCAGGTAAAAACACATTAAAGAAAGAAAACTTCAGGCCAATATCTCTAATGAACATATATTCAAAAGTTCTCAATAAAATTCTGGCAAATTGAATACAAAAACGTATCAAAAAGATCATGCACCATGATCAAATGGGATTCATCCCAGGGATGCAAGGTTGGTTCAACATATGGAAATCAATAAATGTAATTTACCACATCAATAGACTTAAAGATAAAAATCATATGATCATCTCAACAGACACAGAAAAAGCATTTGACAAAATGCAGCACCACTTCATGGTCAAAACACTAGAAAAAATAGGAATAACAGCAACATACCTCAACATCATAAAGGCTATCTATTTGTGTACATCTAGCAACATGAAAAATTGTGCTCTGTTTGGGTAATATGAATTAAATTGCATTCTTATGTCATATATAACAAATTAGAATAAATAAAATTAAAAGAATTTTTTTTAAAAAAGAATGTGGAGCAGCAACTAATCTCTTATGATTCCCTGTGTATTTATACATTTTAAAAGAATGTATATGGCTTTTTCTCCTAAATCTAAAATAAAAACTAGATTGAAACTCTAATAATATGTAATCATCACATAAATAATGATTTTGTGTTGTTACATAAGAACTTAGCTATTTCTTTTGATGCAAAGCAAATCTCTATGATAGCATCATATATTCACCCAAATGTTCTCTTGGCACAGATAACTCAATTTCAGCTTATGGGATATTTTGTAGAAATAATATTCACTACTGCATAGATTTCAGATGTCCTTGCTGGGTTTAGATCTCTGTGGGTTTGGTGGCAAGGAGAAGTATAATTGCTGGAGATAGTTCCAAAAATTGGGCATTTAAGTATAAAGTTAAAGTCAAAATTAATATATGACAGATTTTGTTTAAAACATAAGTAATAATTTGATTATATCCATTAAAAAGCAAAGATAATTTAAGGGTGAAAACTATATACACATACATTAGATAAATTAACTACAATATTACTAACATAGTTATTGAAGTCATATGCTATCCTACATATATTTCATTGTACCTTCTTTTCACACTTAACCATTGAGATACATCTCCAGCCTTCTTTTGTGTTCTGTTTAGAGACAGTGTTTCACTGAGTTGCTTAGCACCTTGCTTTGGCTGAGGCTGGCTTTGAACTCATCCTCCTGCCTCAGCCTCCTAAGCCACTGGGATTACAGGTGTGCTCCACCACGCCCAGCCCTCAAACTCTAATATTTTCTGTAGGTGTGTTTTCAATAATTGTGATCTTTATGTTAAGGAAAGATTCTAATGATGTTAGCAACTCATACATTCCATGATTTTAGTAGAGAAATATATGTAGGCAGTATTTCTAATTTAATGAAAGATGTATATACTTGGTATTTTCATAAAAGTGGTTAGTGGTGGGCTAAGAAATCTTGACACTTGGGAAAGGAACAAGATTAATGCTATCATCAACCATATCAATTGGAGAATAGTAAAGAGATTCTGACATTTCCTATCCAAATTTTCATACTCCATTTGTGGATAGATCTGTTTATGGAATTCAGTGTTAAATGTTGACAATCCAGAAGAACAGAGAACATGAAGCAGCCTCAAATTTTTTAGATAATTTGCTCATTGAAGAGACAAAAAATTAAACAAAAATTGAAATTCTGCACATTTCATTGCTTAATTATGGTGCTAAACCTTAAATATTCTTTAAAATATTCACATGCAAAAACAAGATATTTTGACAACTTCAGCCATGAAATTCTCCCACACTCCTTGGATCCATTTGATTCAGATTCATCACAAGCACATGTTTGCTTTTGTCAAAGCATTCACACGTCTTTTGACACTTAAAAATATGCCTATGCCTTAAATTATTGTCTTAGAGTTTCATGGGATTTTTGTTGTTTTGTGGCCATTTTTTCTATTGTTGGTGATCAAAATTCTTAAAAGCTATCAATAATTGTGATTAAAGTAATATTATTGTATTGAAAAAAGAAAAAAAAAGAAGATGCAAATATTAATCCAAGCCATTATGAAGGCTGAGGCAGGAGACTGCAAGTTCAAAGCCAAACTGAGCAACTTAGGGAGGCCCTAAACAACTTCATGAGACCCTGTCTCAAAACACAGAAAAAGAGCTGGCGATTTGGCTCAGTAGTTAAGCTCTACTGGGTGCAATCGCTGGTACCAAAACAAACAAAAAAGGACACAAATATTTTGTACAACTATAATGCAGTAACACAAAAAATCTCAAGAAATATCCAGTTGAAGATGTCAAACATTATTCAACATTATTGTTTCTCATTTATTATGCCAATGTTTATCTCTGGCATTAATGATTTCTAGTAGGAAATAACATGGGGACATAATGCATCTTCTGTAATGAGAACATATATGGCTGGAGGAAGTCATTTGAATATACATGAAAATATTTATTAGAATATATACATTATTTTCAGAAATATATATACATATATATATATACACCTACATATATATGCATATATATATACACATACACACACACACACATTCTTTTCAAAGCTGAAAATGTGGTTATTGAGATAGTATGCTTGGTAAATTACTTACAGTGCAGACTGGTAAAGAGAAAGCATGTGCAGCACTCTTGTGGACCATAGCACATGGTACTAATAGTGGAAGTACACAGTGGGAATAGGTGGTCTCATCACAGGGATAGTAGTTGGTAACAGAGTAAAAGTTTGTTAAGGTGATGTGTTACATGGTCTAGCAGGTTACTGGAGCTCAGGGGCAGGGAATCCCAGAATCAGGCAAAACAAATGTACTATAGCAGAAGCCACATACTGTCAGAACTCACAGTGGTTGTTGAGTGGTTATTTTAGAATTTATCTTCCTATAAGTTTATCTTTATTCAATAGTAAATTGTATACTTAGAAAGAACATTGCATCTGTTTATTCTTACCTCTTCTATGTCACATAGAGAGCATTTGAGATTTAGTAGGTACAAGAGTGATATTTGTAAAAAGAAATATTTTTTGAAATAATGAAGCTGAGATTAAACTCTCAGTTGAATATTATTGAATTGAAATTTCTTTAGCCTAAATATTTTCCAGAAAGCAATGGATTAATATTTGTAAACAGTAAGGTAGTAAATGATGGAAATGCTTGGCATCATAGCCTGTATACTTGGACATGGAACTGAGTGACAACAATTAGTAGTTTGTAATGCTTTTAGCAAAAGAATTGACTATGGCCTTATTTTCTACTAAGGGAGAAGAGATGACCAAATTCTCGCTGGGGTAGATAAACCATGGTCTCATTAACACACACACACACACACACACACACACACACACAAACACCTCAGATCACTGATGAATTAGTATACTGAGAGGTTTTTTTTTCTGCTTAGAATCTGGCATGGATGGCATAGAAATAATATAGATAATAAAACTGATCATTAAAACAAAGTGAACATATTTTCCTTAATTTTCACTACCAGGGCCTGCAGGAGAAAGCCAGGTATAAAGTCATATCTAGTAACTAAGAAATTTGAATTTTAAAAAATAACTTAACTTACATTGTCAAAAAAGAGAGGTAGATAGCAAACATTATTAATAAGTGAATATATTCCATGTCAAAGGGTGGTATGCTATATGCAAAAGTTATTTCCCTATTGTATATGCATCTTATTGATATTTAAAGTCTTTTATGTAATTTATATATATTAATCCTTACAGTCAGATGTATTTTAAATGTTTTTTTTTCTGAATTTAGTCATTTTTTTTCTAAAGAAAGAAAATACAAAATTTGAATATTATGTTCTTCTGGTAAAAAATAGGCCCTACTTGTGCAGAAAATTGATTAACTTTTAAAATCCTTCGTACCTTAAATTTGCACACCTACTACTAAATGGAGGCTATGACAAGATGACAATAATTAATTCAACCATTGAGTAGTTTTTTATGTACTGTGTATAATAACACTGTAAAAGGAAAAAGGTGTCATACTTATTTGTTTTAATTCATTGATATTTAAGAGAATGCTTCTCTCTTCATTTGGTAATATCCTTGTCAACAAGAAATATTTATTGTTGTTATATTCCACATGAAATTTCAACTAAATCTTGTACTTTGTTTATTTTCTGGCAGTTCTGGAATGACTAAAAATAACCTTGTTTTCTTTGTTAGTTTCCATGAAAGCTAAGTAAAACAGCAATTTGAATGCATTATGATTGACACAATTCAGACAGACAACATGTTGCTTTCTGACTTCTAAAAGAGTATGTGATTTTTGCAACATTTATGGGAAATTAGAGCTTTTAGAGTTATTGTATTTCCTCTTTACCCATGCAAACTTGACATCTCCAACTGACTGGAAATGGTCATTAGGAAATTGTATTTTAAAGAATTAGAGAAAAAAATTAAGATTTAAGAAAGAAAATGTATGGTGTTTGCTAAAATGTATTTCTTTAGGAAGTACAAATTAAATCAATAAAGAATATAATTGTGTAAAGATAAAATAACTACAAATGCATCTTAAGATATGAATAAGACTGTAGTTTAAAATGTCCATTTTATACGTGATTCTATAAATGATAATTCTAGTTATACTTAGAATGTAATGACCAGAGAAGGATCAGCAGGAGTTCAAGAGTTTCTACTTTGTGAACAAAATTCATCACAAGAGGCCTGCCTGTCAGAAAAAAAGGGTAGCACTATAGTGTAACTGGAGGATACTTAATGATATAGTCTGAGAATTTTCCAAAGTTTTGCAAAAGTTTTACCTTTGAATTATGGATACACTACTGTTATCATTTGGATACACTACTGTTATCAAAAGCTCCTTTGCGAGACAATGCAAAAGTGTTCAGAGGAGAAAGGATTGGATTGCGAGAGCCTTAAATCAATCAGTGAATTAATCACCTGATGAGATTAATTCAGTGATAACTGAAGGCAGGTAGAGTATGGCTGGAGGAGGTGAACATTGGGAGCATGGCTTTGGGGTGTATATTTGTATCTGGAAAGTGGAATCTCTCTCTCTGCTTTCTGATTATCATACAAGCTGCTTCTCTTTGCTACACTCTTCTGCCACTTTGAACCCTGAGGAATGGAGCCTAGAATCAAAGGTAGTAGTGATGGTAACAGCAGTAACAACAGCTTCAATGACAATAACATCAGGGATAGAAACAAGTTTTTTCTTTCTTTTTGTATTTGATATAAGAGTAAATGATAGATTATCAATGTCAGGTGCTTTTGTCTGCAGATAAATGACTTTATTTCATCCAGAATTACCCAGGAGACAGAGTAATGATGAAGTACCTGTATAATAGAACTTTAGATTTCAAAATCCCAGTTATCACTTAATAGCTTGATTTTATTTTGTTGTGTTAACTCCGACCTTATACTTCTCTAAATTTCCCCAGTACTTATAATAACAAAGGAGCAATAACACATCCTGACTCCAGGGAATTTGAGGACTAAATTAGAAATAATTTAAATACTTGGAACATGGTCTGACATATGTGAAGCACATAGAAAAATTGATTTTAATATCCTCTTTCTTAATTAAATGCACAAAAACTTAGAATTTTTAATAACATGTTATATCACATTAATATCAAGTTGAAAAAAAAGGATTTACTCTAGGTTTTATGATCCTAGAATGCTAGTGTTGCTTCAATACTCAGGCAATGACAAGCATGAGAATTATGAATCACTTAAAATTCATCCAGTTCAGCTATTGTTTTATAATTTAGTTCATAGTCATTTTCATAATGGAAATCTTCATCATGGAAATAAAGGAATTAAAAGAACATTATGGGGCCCCATGTGGAATAAGAATAACACATCATACCCTGAACAGTTGAACACAAGTGAATACACACAATGGGTTACAGGAAATATATAGTATGATCCTGGTGTGAACTTAAAATGATTTGGAACTCGGGCAATAACCCACTTCAAATTAATCCATATAGACCATTTTGACTATCTGACTGTATGTTAATTCTCTGTCTTCTCATTCACGATTTCTCCTTGTAGACTCTTTTTAAAAATTAAGTATTTTAGAGTTCTAAGAGTCTATGAAACTATGTATAATATGCCTGAGAATGAATAATATGCCTGAGGTCACACAGTGAGAAATTGAAAGTATTCTACTTAAACCTGGGAATTTTGACTTCAAGCCCAGTACTTTTTAACTAAAGTATCTTCTGTAATGGAATTACTTTTCAAAAGCCAAATTACTGACTTTTGGAAAATAAAGGATGTAACAGAATTGGATATTGTATACAAAGCAGTATTCTGGCATATTTAACTTTCCCAATAAATATGTAAGTAGCTCTTTTTGAATTAGCAACACTAAAAATGGTTGCAAGATAACTTCCCATTGTCGTTTTCTCATGTCTTATCTGGGCACCCCAGATCTTGTTAACATGTTTAAGAATTAGCTACTATGTCTACGTGCTCAAGCCCAGGTATTTACATATGTGTGCATGTATACTGACAGGAGTTGCAAAAGTTACAATTGAATGGACTTAAAATCTCTGTCAGTTACAAAATATTAAATTAACAATTAACTTCCTGTCCAGTTAAAAACTTCAGAGGACATATTAATTTACCAATACCTATATTCTTTTCTGCTTTGAGGCATTTAAAGTTCACACTTAAATTCTCTTTCTTTTTACAGTTCACTAATCTTAATCTTGTCTTTTATTGTCCTTGTGAAATAAACAACCTCTACTCAGATGCTCCAAGTAATGGGCATTGTGGGATGTTTTGAATGTAATGGTAAAGTAGTACGGAGATGCCGACAGTCATCTCTATGATGAATTGGTTAAACTATTTTACCATTTTCTGTATGTATTCATAAACTGTTCATTGTCCTAAGAACTTTAAATATACTATTCCATCTTCATAGCAACACTAAACACTGGATTTAATTATTCTTCTCATTTTAAATAAAGAAAATGAGTCATCAGACAGTTAAATAACTTTCTGAATGTCATTAGTATCTAAGAAAGCCAGTATTTTAGCCTGGTAAGGCCAAGTCTGAGTCCTTGGTCTTAGAACACTGCATAGCATTTCTTGCACCATGACAGTACACCACTTCTCTTCGTACTAACGTGATATTGGCCAGCTTTTAGCCTTTGTTCTAAAAGTGCATTTGGCATGCAGTAATAGATTATAAAAGATTAACACTGTCCATTTAAATTTTTTATCCTGGTTTAATGAGGCTTAGAAGATAAAGTACCTTGTAAGACTTAAACAGTAGAATAATCAATAGGCATAGTTATAATATTCACAATAATGGAAGGCCACAACCATCATTTATTTGAATCTAATATTAATGATTCACTAATGAGTCTAAAGCACTGTTTATATTTATTACTTAGATAAACTTATAAAATAATATTATGTAAGTAGTGACAAAATTATATATCTCCCAAACTACTTATTCTCTTTTTGCTCAAGTTTGCCTATTCTCAAACAGAATAGAAAGGTTGAAATGTTTGAGGTTGATTGTAAATAATCTTTTTAAGAATTTTTACTATTTTTTATTTTTTTATATGTACTCTAAAAATCTTACTGATGAATCATTTTGTGAATGAAATGATAGGGACCAATGTCCAGTGTGAAATTTATTATAGTTGTTTCTAACTATGATGTGATTAAGCTGCATTGAGTCCATACACTTTGTCAGCGATTAATGTCTAGTGCTCATACTCACACTGGTAAAGCAAGATTAAAGAAACAGAGATCAGATTCAAAAATTTTGTGGAAGCTAGATTATCTGAAATAGAATAGCAAAGAGGAGGGAAAAACCTAGGTAAAGAGATCCAAAAATCTTACTGGGTGTGGTGGTGCACACCTGTAGTCCCAGCAGCTCTGGAGGTTGGGGCAGGAGTATGGCAGATTTGAAACCATCCTCAGCAACATAGTGAGGCTCTAAGCACCTTAGTGAGACCTAGTCTCAATAAAAATGAGTATGGAATGGAATGAGGCTCAAATAACCACTCAGTTAAGCAGTACCCCTGGGTTCAATCCTTGATACCACAAAAAAATGAAAGAAAGAAAGAAAGAAAGAAAGAAAGAAAGAAAGAAAGAAAGAAAGAAAGAAAGAAAGAAAGAAAGAAATCTGAAAAGAACTTTCTGCCTGTTGGGAACTCTAAGGCCTGCATGCACAGGGTGAAAGTCCAGGAGGCTGGGAAAGAGTGATCAAGAAATACATGTTGAAGAGTGCCCCACACAGGACTTGGAAGCTTCTGATTCTAATCAGCCAGAGCAGAAAGTCCTAATAAATACCAATAGCTTTCATAAGAGACACTAGAAGAGTTGTGCCTTAATAATACAGTTAATCTAACTGTGAAGTCATATAACTCTGCCTCCAACAAGAGTTAAAAACAAGCAGTAAGATGAGGTTGTAGCTCAGTGACAGAGCACATTCTTAGCATGAGTCAGGCTGTGAGTTTATTCCCCAGTACTGTAAAACAGGAAGGCAGGAAGGCAGGCAGGCAGGCAGGCAGTAAGAAAGGAAGGAAGGGGAGAGAGACAGACAGAAAGAAAGAATGGGTCAAAGTTATCTACAAGTAGATAAATTTACTTCTAGAACAAGAACAAAATCAAACCTCATTAAAGATTAAAAAATTCAGCATTTAGAAATGTAGAAAATATAATGTCCAGCTTCAAATTTAAAATTTTTTACTAGATAAATCAAATATTAGGCAACATACAACTATAAGAAAAAGAAATAATGAGAGAGAGAGAGAGACACACAAAGAGAGAGAGAGGACTCTATGATGAATTATGAGATTGACAGGCAAGATCTCTAATGTAGCTATCAGGGTACAGTTCAGTGGTAGAGAAGTTGTCTAGCATGGGTGAGGCCTTGGGCTGGATGCCTAGCTCACAATAATAAGAATTGAAAAGGCAATTGTTATAAACCTGTTCATAGATTAAGGAAATATAACAGGAATGAGGGAAATATAACACGAATGAGGAAAGAAATGGAAGACATAAAACAGAGTGCAACTTCCAGAGATGACGATACATGATGTATACTAAGTTATTCACTGGCTGAGATTAATTGTATAATAGATATGACAGAAAAAAATATCAGTTATCTCAGCCATAATAATAGAACCTATCTAATCAGAATCAGATAAAGGAAAGACTTGAAGGAAAAAATTAGCAGAGAACCAGTGACCTCTGAGACAATATCAAATGATGTAACATCCATAAATTTCATGAGTTTCAAAATCTGAAGTGAGAAAATTAGAGATAGAACAAATATTTGAAGAAGTAAGTACTAAACTTCTCCAAATATGATAAGCTACAAGGAAAAACAGCCAAATGTATAGTTGCACTAAAGTATTTTAACACAGTTTCTAGTAACTGATAAATCATCAAGACAAAATTAAAAGCTTTTCCATTTATACCTGCTTTTCATAGGACACTTGATCTGGGGGAGGCCAGACACTGCATAAGAAGTTAAGATAGATGAACTCTAGATAGGGCAAAGGGGTGGGATGGGAAGGGGGCATGGGGAAGGGGTATCGGGAGTAGGAAATGTGGTGAAATGAGATGGATGTCATTACTCTACATGTATGAAGACACGAATGGTGTGACTTTACATTGCATACAACCGGAGATATGAAAAATTGTGCTTTATATGTGTACTATGAATTGAAATACATTCTGCTGTCGTATATAGCAAATAGTAATAATAATGTTAAAATATCCTGAAACCAGCCACTGGAGAGGCAATGTGCAAGTATTTGAAAACCTCCAATGAACTTCTAACAGAGAGCCTGTATCAGTTCACCACTGTGTGAGTGAGCCATCCATGTTAGGTATTGGTCCAATTGATCCTTCAAGGGCCTGTGACATCAACTAGGATCTGGATGTTATACTCAAAATAAACTCAATAAAATGTGCCAACCTGTGCTCTTTCCAAATCCCTGATCCATGAAATAAAATTGTTATTTAAAGGTGCTTAATTTTGAGGTATGTTCTTATGCAGTAATTGAAAATTAGAACAGTAAAAATTTATAATTAAAAACTTTCAGGTGGGCATATTGGTGTAATCCTAGCAATTCAGGAGCGGAGGGAAGGAAGGATTACATGTTTGAGGCCAGCCTCAGCAACTTAGTGAGACCCTATCTCAAAAAAAAAAAAAATAAATAAATAAACAAAAACTTTTGATCAAATTTGCAAAAATCCTCATCAACACATTCATAAACTATATCCAATGATAGATTATAGGAAGTCAGAGAGAGAGAGATACAGAAATAGAGAAAGAGGATAGATATGCCATGGGCAAACTATAGTTTCTCCAGAAATACAACATTGTTTTGACATTTGAAAATCAATCAATGAAGCTCAACATATTAACTGAATAAAAGAGAAAAATAGAGTAAACTGAATAAAGGAGAAAAATAAACATATTATCATTATATATTCAACAGAATAAAATTCAAACTTCATTCAAGATAAATTGTGTCTTAGCTAATTAATATTCTTACATGTCTATTGAGAAAGCTATTAAATGTAGCTACTGGGGAAAACTATTATGACATTATCAGATTTGCACATATGTGTACCCAATGGCCCTAAATTTTTACTCCTAGCTTGACATTCAACATTACATGCACATAAACAATAAAAGACATTTATAAAAATTTTTCTCAGTTTATCATTTAAAATAATGTCAAGCTGGAAATAATCCAAATGCTCTTCAACATTTGAATAAATACTTTGTTTATTCAAAATAAAATAATACATAGCAATGAAAATAAATACGTACCAGTAAGAACTTAGGCAATATCATGAACAAAGTATTGAATGAAAAAAAGAAGCCTAGCCATATGGCACCATTTTTTTAAAATTACCAAAATGATAAAACTAATCTTTAATTTTAAAATTCAAGATAGTATTATATTTGAGGGGAGGTGGTGGATAATTTAGAAATATCCTGAGGACTCATAGAATATATAGTGATGAATATTTGCTGATATGTGTTTATGGTTTCTTGGGTGTATTAATTTGTTGACAATTGTTGGTAAGCAAAAAAAATGCCCCATCCCCCAAAGATGATCACAATTCCTAAATAGTTTTGATATATTGGGTTACATGGAAAATGGAAATTAAGGTTGCAAATGGAATTAAGGTTACTAATCAGCTGACTTTGAGACAGAAAGGTTACCCTGATTGTCTGGTTTAGATATAAGGTGTCCTCCAGAAACTCATGTGTGAGACAATAAAAGAAAGTTTAGAGATGAAATGATTGGGTTTTAAGAGGTTTAACCTAATCAGTGCATCAGTTACCTAATAGGGATTAACTTGGTAGTAACTCTAGTTAGGTAGGCTGGGGCTAGAGGAGGTGGGTCCCTGGAGCTGTGCCTTGTGCCTTTATATTTTGTTCTTGTTCAGCAGAGCTTTCTCTAATTTCTGTAGGCCATGTTCTGAGCTGTTTTCCTCCAACACACTCTTCTTCCATGATGTCCATCTTTATCTCGGGCTCTGTGGAATGGAATAAGCCAACTTTGGATGGAGTCTTTTGAAACAGAGCCCCCCAAATAAACTTTTACTCTTTCAATTTTCTCATCAGGTCTTTAAGTCACAGCAGTGAAACAGTTGACTAAAACACTGGCTGAGGTAGGATGGGAGATAACAGGCCTTTATTATGTCTTCTTATAAGAGAATGGCAAGAGTGGCAAGAGAATAAGAACCAGAGACATGGAAATATGAGGTGGACATTGATGTCTTTGAAGATGGAGGAATGACACCCCAAGACATAGAATGTGGGTGATTTTAGAACTTGAGAAACAAAGGAAACAGATTATCTTTCAGACACTCCAGAAGGAACAGTTTGATTTCTGCTCAGTGAGGCACATTTCTGAATTCTGACCTCCACAAGTGAAAGATAATAACTTTGTTTTGTTCTGTATCACTCTAATTGTGATAATTTGTTGCAGTAACAAGTGGGAAGCCAATATATATGTCTTTAAGCATGAATTATTAGTATAATTTTTATAATTATTAAATATTTCAATAAAATATCATATATACAAGAAATTCAACTGCAAATTACATTACAGTGCCTAAAATTCATGTTTCACTATATGAAATTAATAGTTTAGAAGTAGGAGGATTATTGGTATCAATGAGAAGACAGCTTTCCTAGTGAATTTCCAAACTACATGTAATGGGCCTATAGGTTACTCCTCGAAGCAACTACATCTTAAAACATGAATTTTATCTTACATAGTGAAAGAATGTTTACAGATGTAACTAAAAATCTTGAGATAGTGAAATTATCCTGGATTATTTGAGTATATTTAAGGTAATAACAAGTATCTTTATATGAATGAAGGAGGGTCAGAATGGAGAGGAGATAGGAGAATGGAAAGAGAGATTAAAGTAATGTAAGGCCATCATCCAAGGGCTTCAGCTAACCTCTAGAACATGGAAAAGCTGTAGAAACAGATAATTCCCAGACTCACCCTATAACACATTTTAGTCTTAAGAACACCAGAATTATAAGGTGACAAATTTGTGTTGTACTTTACTAAATTTGTGAAACTTTTATACTAACAATAAGAAATCAATACATCAACCCTCAGAATAGTATTAAATGCCCTGTGCTAAACTAATTGCTTTCTTGGACAGTCTCCCAATTGAGCTTAGGTCTACAGAATGTGGATTCTGGACAACAGACTTCACATAATTGGCATTTTTAGACAGTTGGCAAGATGATTTCTCCTACTCACCCTTATGATCTTGGGTACTATTGAACTTGCACTCATATAATTGAACAATTCAAATTATGACATTTAAAAACACAAGTGTTGGTTTCTGGTATGAGCACTCTATGGCCTGGGTATAAAATCAACAGATGTAAAATACTAAACTCTTTAGAACCTGTTTTATAAAGTTTGGTAGTGAGCTAATACAGGGTTTGAGACCTCAAAAAAAGTAGAAGGTGTCCTGTTTTCAGGAGGTCCCTCATGCAAGAATTTTATATGTATCTAAGACATAAAGGAGATTTATCACTGAAACAAATAAATTTGGAGGGGTGCTTCAAAATGTAAAGACTTAACTCAGGAGGACATAACATTTCTTTGGCTTATAAATATGTACTTTAATATCATTGGCTTTTTTTAAAGAGAGAGAGAGAGAGAGAGAGAGAGAGAGAGAGAGAGAGAGAGAGAGAGAGAGAGAGAGAGAGAGAGAGAGAGAGAGAGAGAGAGAGAGAGAATTTTTTTTAATATTTATTTTTAGTTTTCGGCAGACACAACATCTTTGTTTGTATGTGGTGCTGAGGATCGAACCCAGGCCGCACGCATGCCAGGCATGCGCGCTACCCCTTGAGCCACATCCCCAGCCCTATCATTGGGTTTTTACTTACAAAATATTTAATATTTGAACCTTAATTTTTTTCTGAGTACTTGATGATAAAAAAGGGTTTATATGCACATTTTAATATTACTATAAATTATTGCCTTTAAGGGGTCAGTGCTTAATCATTTATCCTTGGAATCCTTTGTTGAACTACTGATTGTGCAACCTGGCTGAACAAAGTATTAAATAAGAAATAGAAGATTTATTTTCAATTTGAATAAAAGATACAAGTTGCTCTTGAAAGTTATTCAAATAATGTATCCATCCAGTCCATTTTAAATATTTTCTGTGTTTAAAATCCATGATACCTGTCTGTGGCCCCTAAAAAATACTCGAAGGAACTTTGATTACAGGTGAGGGAAGTGTCATGCAGATTGGAACAGTTATGCCACAGTAAACTGTTCACCTCTTTTCAAATGGACATCCATATCCTCAAAATGGATTATATGGTATTAAACCTAATATGATAAAAGGGAAAATGCTCAGGAACATGTTAGTGGCAGATATTTTTCTTCTCCTAATTTCTATTTTATATGTGTATGGATCTCATTAGACATGCTTCTGATCTCTCATCATTCCCTTTTTTGTTTCTCAGGTGAAATGATTTATTGAACTGATATATATGGGATCAAATTCCAGCTATGTGTGTAAGCCTGTCCTCCTTTTTTTTTTTTTTTTTTTTTGTGAGCGAGCTTCATTCTGGGGCCAGACATTCAGCACAATTTTTTGCAGGGGCTGCCTTGTGTATATCTCTGTTGGTGGGCATCTGCAAGCCCACCCAACAATGAGGAAGAGCCAGCCACATCATATCATGTCTGGCCTTCATATTAACAAAAAAGATGTTGACTTCCAGTAACAATTTTTTAATTTTTTTTCTGCTTTTTCAGAAACCAGGTAGGGAAAGTCATAGTATTTTTATAATTTTCCTAATCATCTAAATTTTCTGCACTATATATGGGTGAAGCAAAGGAGATGCAGGATATCAAATGGATTGCTTATGAAAAGTAAACAGATATAGTCATTCTGGAAAGCAATCCAAAGGCATTTAATACACTTATATTTTACATTGTAGAAATTAAAATAATGATACTACTCTGTAGATACTTTCGTATGTTCCCAAATGGACATATATAAAGATAACTACCACAGCATTGTTTGCCTTAGTGAGTTGCTGGGTATGATTTAGATGTCTATTTCAAGTGCAATGTGTTCAAAATCCCTTGTGCAATGTTCTCCAGAAGGCGAGAGAAATGAATTAGATGTTTATATGGCAACAAAGACAACAAAAACATAATGTTAAATGAAAAATAAAACATCTGGACTATGGTTTCATTTATTCACATTACAATCACATATGTAAAATTAAAGTATGTACCTTTTAAGGCTATAAACACAGAAGAGCATATCTTAAACACAATGGAGTAGGTATCTATGGAGAGCAGTTATATAAGATAGAGGAGATGAGGAAAGAGTTAGTTTAGAACATAGTTTGTTGGGCCTCACATTTATACCTCAAGTATAAACAAGAGGTTTATACTTGGTACATTGATGCTACCCAGCCAGGCCTATTTACCTCAATGCAGCAAACCAACCATGGAAACAAGAAGTTTTGCCAAAGAGAAATTGTATTTTTCAGGCAACAAAGTGTAAAAAAATATGAGAACAAGTCTCAAATCTGTCTCCTCCTTGAGAATAGGGTTTGCAGCTATTTATGGGATTAAAAAGCAGGGCTATTTAAGATATGGGGAAAGGTGAATGGAGTTGAAGTAATCAGTCTTCTGTGCATTCGAAATCTCCTCATAGCGTGCATTCTCAGAAACATTGGTATTTGCATGATTTCAGGGTAGACTTTTAAGTTTCCTGAATTCAAATAAGTAGTCCATCAGAAATCTGCATAAGCCCAAGTAGAAAGCAGGTGTTTACGACAAAAGCAGTGTTCAAGCACCTGAAAAGTCACTTAGGAAATGGTTATCATCACTACCCACATATTGGAGATATTATCTATAATGGTGCTAGTGGGAGACTTAGATATGTGGTTTTTAAAGTCCACTAGAAGCACAGCTAAAGCAAGTGAAACTAGTATGTTTATTCTCATCTTCCTTGAGTTCATTGTGACTGAATTAGCAATAAGGACTTTTTAAAGGCTAAATTTAGCCAAGCATGGTCATTCACGCCTGTAATCCTAGCATGTTGGGATGGCGAAGCAGTGAATAGCAAGTTTGAAGTCAGCCTCATCAATTAAGCAAGGCCCTAAGCAACTTAGTAAAATGCTATTACAAAATTAAAAAATGAAATTGGGTTTGTGATGTAGCTCAGAGTTAAAATACCTCTGGGTTCGATATCCAGTACCAAAAACAAAAACAAAAACAAAACCCCCCAAACTATATTAAATTCATCAAGTAGTTTCATCAACTCTAAGATTCAGAGTTATGAATGAAGAGATTATCTTAGAAACTCCCTTTTTCCCCAAAATTAATCAAGATTTTAAATATTACTCACCCTTCCAAAATATCTCTTTCAGCTGAAAAGTTGCTGTTTCCAAAAGCAAAACACAAAAGACTGTTTTCTCTAAGAAACTTCATAAATTCCCTCAATTTTTAAGTGGTTTTCTCATATTTTAGTTCCACTGCCAGGATAGAATGTTTTTTATGATACATTTAACATTTTACATGAATTTCAATTATTTAGGTCTGGTTTCTATATTTATTTTTGGCCTGCTTGGGATAGCACACAGGGCCTCGTGAATAGTAGGTAAGCACTCTACTACTAAACCATATTCCAGTCCTGTTTTCTCACTTTATAGAAAGTTTATTAAAAGAAGGAAGAATACCTCACATGTTTTAGTCATTCAGTAAGTGTCTAATGAGTAGATTAATAGGTAAATAAATTCACAATTTTTTTAAAAATTAAATTTGTTTTAATTAGTTATACATGACAGTAGAATGCATTTATGCACTTTGATATATCATACATAGATGGGATATAATTTCTCATTTTTATGAGTGTACATGTTGCAGAATCATTTTGGTAATATAGTCATAAAAATACACATAGTAATAATATCTGTTTTATTCTACTATCTTTTTTTTATCCCCACATCTCTTCCCCTTCCCTTGCATCACTTCCCTCTACCTTATCTAAGGTAACAATATTTTTCCCTAGTGCCCCCTGCCTTATTGTGAATTAGCATCCCCATATTAGAGAAAACATTCAGCCTGTGGTTTTATGAGATTGGCTTATTTCACTTAGCCAGTCCAGCCGTTTACTGGCAAATGCTATAATGTTACTTTTCTTTAAAGCTGAGTAATATTCCATTGAGTATATACCACATTTTCTTTATCCATTTGTCTATTGAGGGATACCTAGTTTGGATCCATAGTTTGTCTATTTTTATTTGAGCTGCTATAAATATTAATGCGGCTGTGTCACTATAGTATACTGATTTTAAGTCCTTTGGGTATATACCAAGAAGTGGGATGGCTGGGTAATGGTAGTTCTATTCCCAGCTTTCCAAGGAATCTCCCTACTGCTTTCCATATTTGCTGCACTAATTTGCAGTCCCAATAGCAATGTATGAATGTGCCTTTGTCCACACATCCTTGCTAACACTCATTGAGGTTTATGTTCTTAATATCTGCCATTCTGACTGGAGTGAGATAAACTCTTAGAGTAGTTTTGATTTTCATTTCTCTAATTGCTAGAGATGTTGAACACTTTTCCATATATTTATTAATTAATTGTATTTATTCTTCTGTGAAGTATCTGTTCAGTTCCTTAGTCCACTTATTGATTGGGTTATTTGTTTTCTTGGTGTTAAGGTTTTTGAGTTCTTTATATATCCTAGAGATTAATGCTTTATTGGAGGTGCATGTGGTAACGATTTTCTCCCAATCTGTAGGCTCTCTCCTGTAGGAATTCTGTGTTTGGGATTGGGTCTATAAACTTTGTGATTGTGACATGCTTGGTGACTAGGAAGTTTCTGTGCAAAGACACAGAATGCATGGCTGTTAGGTAATATCTGGTGACTGGAAAACTCCTGTGCAAAAGCACAGGATTCCTGGCTGCCATAGCATTGTTCATCACAAGTTTACCCTGCTCCCCAGACCTAGGATGCCCAGCCTCCTCCTTCTGAGACAATAAGACAACTATGCAGGCACTATCTGGTCTCCATGGTGATGCCCCTGGAAAATGGGGGCCCCATGTTTGTTCTAACCTGGACCTTATCTCAATTAGCTAGGACTCAGGGTTAAAGAAATATTAATTGGAATATAGTCATGGTAACGGAAGGTATGTGCTCTTTGAGTTAATAACTCCCAGGCAGGGAGGAGCAGACTTTTCACTTCTGTACTTCCTCTTCACCTCTTCACTCTCTCTGCTCCATCCTGTCTGCTTGCACTGTTTGTATCTGTGTCTGTTCTTTATGTGTCTCCTCACAGGTATACCTGCACAGGTGTTTCTTTACACTCTCCTCATGTTATTGTTTCCTTTGCTGAGAAGAATCTTTTTAATTGAATTCATCCCATTTATTGATTCTTGATTTTACTTCTTGAGTTTTAGGAGTCTTGTAAAGGAAGTCAGATCCTAGGCTGACAATGGTGAAGATTTGGGCCTATTTTTTCTTCTATTAGGCACAGGGTCTCTGTTTTGGTGCCTAAGTTTTTGGTTCAGTTTGAGTGAATATGGAAGTTTAATTTCATTTTGCTACTATGGATTTCCAGTTTTGCTAGCACCATTTATTGAAAAGGCTATCTTTTCTCCAGTTAATGTTTACGGCACCCTTGTCTAGTATGAGATAACTGTATTTATATGTGTTTGTCTCTGTGTCCTCTATTCTGTACCATTGGTCTACAAGTCTATTTTGGTGCCAATACCATCCTGTTTTTGTTACTATTGCTCCATAGCATAATTTAATATCTTTTATAGTAATGCCACCTGCTTCACTCTTCTTGCTAAAGATTGCTTTTGCTCTCCCGGTATCTTATTTTTCCAGATGAATTTCATGACTGCTTTTTCTATGTCTATGAAGAATGTCATTGGGATTTTGATTGGAATTGCATTAAATCTATATAGTGCTTTTGGTAGTATGGTCATTTTGACAAGACTAATTATGCCTATCCAAGAACAAGGGAGATCTTTCCTTCTTTTAAGGCCTTCTTTAATTTCTATCTTTAGTATTCTGTAGTTTCCATTTCAGGTCTTTCACTTCTTTTGTTAAGTTGATTCCCAAATTTTTTTTGAGACTATTGTAAATGGGGTAGTTTTCTTCATTTCTCTTTCAAAGGATTTTTCACTAATATACATAAATGCCTTTGATTTATGGGAGTTGATTTTATGTGCTTCTACTTTGCTGAATTCATTTACTAGTTCTAGAAGTTTTCTAGTGGAAATTTTTGGATCTTCTATGTGTAGAATCTTATTATTAGCAAATAATGCTAATTTGAGTTCTTGTTTTTCTATCTCTATCCTTTTAAGTTTTTTTCATCTAATTGCTCTGGCCAGTGTTTCAAGAACTCTGTTAAATAGAAATGGTGAAAGAGGACATTCTTGTTTTATTCCAGTTTTTACTGGGAATGCTTTCAATTTTCTCCATTTAGAATGATGCTGGCCTTGGGTTTAGCATATATAGCTTTTACAATGTTGCCATAAGTTCCTACTATCCCTGGTTTTGTAGTATTTTGAACATGAAGGTGTGCTGTATTTTGTAAAATGCTTTTTCTACATCTTTTGAGATGATCATATGATTCTTATTTTCAAATCTATTAATATGATGAATTATGTTTATTGATTTCCATATGTTGAATCAACCTTACATCCCTGGGATGAATCCCACTTGATTGTGGTGCACTATCTTTTTAATATGTTTTTGTCCTTGATTTGCCAGAATTTTATTAAGAATTTTCTGCATTTATGTTCATCACAGACATTGGTGTGAAGTTTTATTTCCTTGATGTGTCTTTGTCTGGTTTTGGTTACAGGGTGATATTAGCCTCATAGAATGAGTTTGGAAGGGTTCCCTCCTTTTCTATTTTATGGAATACTTTGAGGAGTATTGGTGTTAATTCTTCTTTGGAAGTCTTCAAGAACTCGGCTGAGAATTCATCTGGTCCTGGGCTTTTCTTGGTTGGTAGGCTTTGATGGTATTTTCTATTTCATTATTTGAAATGGATATGTTTAAATCATGTATGACCTCCTCATTCAGTTTGAGTAGGTCCTAAGTCTCTAGAAATTTATCAATGTCTTTAATATTTTCTATTTTATTAGAGAATAAATTTTCAAAATAGTTTCTAATAATCTTCTGCATTTCAGACATGTCCATTATGATATTTCCTTCTTCATCTTGTATTTCAGTATTTTGGGTTTTCTCTCTTTTTCTGTTTGTCAGCATGGATAGGGGTTCATCTACTTTATTTATTTTTTCAAAGAACCAAATTTTTGTTTTTTCAATTGTTTCTTTTTTTAAATTTCATTGATTTCAGCTCTGATTTCAATTATTTCCTGTCTTCTACTGCTTTTGGTATTGATTTGTTCTTCTTTTTCTAGGGCTTTAAGATGTAGTGTCAGGTCATTTATTTGTTGACTTTTTATTCTTTTACTCAATACACTCAATGCAATAAACTTTTCTCTTAGTACTGCCTTCATAGTGTCCCAGAGATTTTGATATGTTGTATCAGTGTTCTCATTTATCTCTAAGAATTTTTGTTTTATTTCATTCTTGAGTTTTTCTACTATCCATTAATCATTTAATTGAATACTATTTAGTCTCCATTTGTTACAGTAGCTTTTATCTTTCATTTTGTTATTGATTTATAATTTTATTCCATTTTGGTCCATAGAATGCAGGGTATTATGTCTGGGTTTTGTTTTTCTTTTTGTATTTGTTTTTGTATTTACCAAGAGTTGCTTTGTGGCATAAGATATAGTCCATTTTAAAGAAGGAGCCATGTGCTACTGAGAAGAAAGTATATTTGCTACTTAATAGGTGAAATATTCTATATATGTCTGTTAATTCTAAGTTATTGATTATATTATTTACTTCTATAGTTTCCTTATTTCATTTTTGAATGGAAGATCTGTCTAGTAGTGAGGTATGTTAAAGTCACCCAGTATTATTGTATTAAGGTCTATTTGACTCTTAAAATTGAGAAGGGTTTGTTTGATGTACATAGATGCTCCATTGTTTGGGGTATAAGTATTTATAATTGTTATGTCCTGCTTATATATACTTCCCTTAAGAAGTATGAAATGTCCTCCTTTTTTCTCTTCTGATTAGCTATGGTTTGAAGTCTACTTTATCTCAAATGAGAATGGAAACCCCTGCTTGTTTATGAAATCCAAATGAGTGGTAAGTTTTTCCCATCTTTTCACATTCAGCCTTTGGATGTCTTTGCCCATGTGGTGGCAAAGACAGCATATTGTTTGGTCTTGCATTTAAATCCAATCTGTCAGTCCATGTCTTCTGATTGATGAGTTTAGGCCATTAACATTCAAGGTTATTATGGAGATATGATTTGTATTCCCTGTCATTTTGATTTATTTCTCATTTTGATTTGTCTTAGCTTCCTATTTGTTTGAATATCACTTTAGTGTAGATCCTCCCTTTGCTGCTCTTCACTTTATTTTTTTCCACTTCATCCTCATGGAATATTTTGATGAGAATGCATAAGCTTTCTTGTTGTGAATTCTTTGAACTTTTGTTTATTATGGAATGTTTTAATTTCATGTTGAAATCTGAAACTTAATTTTACTGGATATAAAATTCTTATTTGGCATCTGTTTTCTTTCAGAGCTTGAAATATAATATTCCAGTACCTCCTAGCTTTGAGGATCTGGGCTGAGAAATCAGTTGAGATCCAAATTGGTTTCCCCCATACATAATTTGATTTTTTTTTCTCTCACACCCTTTAAGATTTTATCTTTATTCTCTGTGTTAGTCATTCTCATTATAATGTGTCTCGGTGTGGGTCTGCTGTCATTTTGTACATTTGGTGTCCTGCAAGCCTCTTGTATTTGATTTTACATTCTATTCTTTATGTTTGGGAAATTTTCTGCTATTATATCATTGAAAAGAGCGTGCACTCCTTTGGTTTGTATCTCTGCTCCTTCATCTATTCCGATAACTCTTAAATTTGTTTTTTTCATGTTATACCATAATTCTTGGATGTGCTTTTCATGGTTCCTTACCATCTTCTCCACATGTTCAACTCTAATTTCAAGATTATATAGTTCATCTTCATTGTCTGAGGTTCTATCTTCCAAGTGGTCTAATCTGCTGGTGATGCTTTATATCGAATTTATAATTTGGTATACAGATTCCTTCATTTTAAGGATTTCTGCTTGTCTCCCCCCCACACACACACATGATCTCTCTTTATTGAAGTGGTCTTTCACTTCCTGTATTTTTTCTTTGATTTCACTCTTATACTATGCTTTACTTCACATATCAGTTTAACTACATACAATCTGAACTGCTTGGACAATTCTTCTACTGTGTCATCAGTAGCTTCTTTTGTTGAAGCATCTTTGTTTGGGGCACATTATCCCCCCCCCTTTTTTTCATGTTGTTAGTGTGTTTTTCCATCTAAAAGTAGGGATCTAAGGCAGGATAAATTCTACCCTGTAGACCTATAGTGTCCCTGAATGTTTTCAGCACTTCACCTTTACTGGTAAGACCAATATCAATAGAACCCAGTGTATGCAATATATAGCCTTAAACCTAATAGCTTCCACTAAGGCTTCTACTGCTTTCTCACATTAAAACAAAATGAAGAGTTCAATAACTATCTATAATACAAACCTCCAGGGGATCTCAGGCTGGCAGCAGCAGAATCAGAGGCCGAATTCCCACATTATTATGTGGCATCTACATACATTTCTTATGCATTTTAATCCTCCAAAAATAATTAGTGATGATTGAGAAATAACTTTCTGGTTTTTTTTCTTTTTTGTTCAGAAACATACAATGTTTAAAATGCTGATTTAAAGTATGTATGATTTTGAAATGGAATTATTTGTTTTTAACTCTTGATCTAAATAATGTTATACATGAAACATTTATAATATTAAATGTTTAAAACATGTTATTATATACTGAGGTCCCATTTTAATTTAAAAAATAATAAATACATTTATTCATAGATACATAAAAGCAGTGAAAATGTTAAGGTAAATAGAAGTAGTAAGAGAAACAATGGAGATTATTTCAAAATAGAAAAAAAGTTCATAATTAAGATGAATCAAAGGGTAAGAGCACTTAGAAAGTTTAATTTGTATTGGTTATACTGAGAAGTCATTTTTAAAATGTCTGACACTCAGAAAGACACAGGCATGGCCTGATTAGAAGAGCACCAGTTCATAGCACTGAATCAGTATCCTGGAGATTTTGTACCATTACTGCTTGATTTCTAGAAATGAGCAAAAATGATTTGACCTAAATAATAATGTACATATGAACAGAGCCACAAAACCATTTACGAACATTAAAATCTTGACATGATAAAGCAAATGAAGAACAAAAATTGATTTGTAGATAATGTACTATCACCTTATTGCAAGGCTAAGGAAATTTCTTTACTGAACCTATTTGGTGAGCTAGCTAGGTATTCTGAGTCCACATGCATTCTTTCAAATCTGAAATCCAACAGCAGTTTGGTACTGTCTCATGGCTTTTGATGGCATTGCTTGTATATCAATGGAGAAGATATTATAGTCAGTATCTATTAGAAGTTTTAGAAAAGTGACAACTATTCCCCAAATTTTCCTGTTGGCACCCTTTTTTTTCCATGCAGTTTTGAAGGAATCTGCTCAAGGCCTATTGGGGACATAGATATGTATCTTCTTTTGTATCCTCAAAAAGATTTTGCTTACCCACCCTCCACTATCTTCATGTCATTCCTCTCCTCTGAGAATATATAAACATGAGTCACAACTTCTAAAATGGAGTCTGGCCAAGAAATGGCAATCAATAATAGCCTTTTATTCATATTCACGATATTGTGAGAATAAAGATAGTAACTTGGCCTCTTATTTAAATAATATTTCTACTAAGAACCTCACCTAACTTTGTGGTACAAAATGAAGAACATGGAAAAAAGGGAGACTATTGATCACTCCTTTTTTTTACTAGTTAGCATTGTAGATGTGAGAAAAAATCTCTATATATACACACATACATATATATGTACATACACACACAAGCACACACACACATATAATAATCTATTTGCTTTAACTTCCACATTTATAATAAAGTATTTGAATAAGAAATTTTCCAAGATGTTTTTAAGCAGTAAAATCCCATTATTTAGGGGCTGAGGTTATGACTCAGCAGTAGAACATTTGCCTTACATGTGTGAGGCTCTGGGTTTGATCCTCAGTACCACATAAAAATATATAAACAAAATAAAAGTATTGTGTAAATTTACAACTCAAAAAAAGTTTAAAAAATTACCATTATTTATACAACTGGAGTTATAAAATTACAAATTCCCACTCCAGTTTTGCCGTAATTACACAAGACTATCAAAAGCATTTTCACAAAATATATGTATGAAGATGTGAATTTGGTGTCAACATACCTTATATGTAATCAGAGATATGATAAATTATGATATAACGGTATATTAAGAATTGTAAAGAAAAATAAATAAATAAATATTACAAAAAAGGAAAAAAAAGCATTTTCAGTGAAGTCAAGAAAACTCATTTATATTTAATTTTTTTTAGTTAGGTAAGTAAAAATATGTACTCTTGCCATTTCCATGAATTGTAATGTTTGTTTTTGTTATCATTTTAAAAATTGTATCCAGTGAAATCACCATAAACCTTTTTGTACCTAAGAAGAGAAAATTCAATAGTGAAATACAGATATTGCTTTAAATTAATCCAGGACTTTTCAACTATACCTTTTCCACCAAATATTAATTTACTAGATTTTAATTGGTCATATTGCTACCCAGAAAGACTGATATTTCCCTGCTTCTCCAAGAACTAGAACTAACTAATGAAAGAAAGTTCATCATTGTCCAGAAGCTTCTACATGTGACTTTGATGTTTGGAACTTTATCCTATCCTGTACTCTCCTTCACCATCTCTTCAGAATGAAATGTTGACATTCCCTGGAGCTATCTCAGGTGACAAGGAATGAGGGTACCACACTAGGATAGTTTAACAACAGGTAAAAGACCAAGTCAAAGAATTTCCCTATCATTCTTGGGTTTAACATATGAGACAACACAAAACTAGATGTATTAATGTCAATTGTCTTTTAAGTAGTTTTACCAGCCAAGCACTGAGATAAAGTCATAAATATAGTGTACTTGGAACAAGTTAAAGATTGTATGTGACAAGTTGTATACAGAATTAAAGGCATAATATGATCCAAAATAAAAAGCAAAGAAGATGTCATTTAAGAATAGGTAGCCTCAGTGGAGACTGTCTTATAAGGGTAATTAGGAAATGTCAACTATCCTTGAGCAAATCAACAATCCCATCTGAAAATTTAAAACACATTATTTGTAGTTTTAAAAGAATACTTAATAATATGTATTGTGATAGGCCACATTTAGAAAATAAAAATGTAAACGTAGAGTGCCTTTTCTAGTGCATGTTGGTATAGAACTGAATAAAATTACAGAACCATACAAATGGAATCAATATTACAGTTGTAGGTCTGGCCCTTTTATAAAACTTATTTTTTGGGCTGGGATTGTGGCTCAGTGGTAGAGTGCTCCCTAGCATGGGCGGGACCCGGATTCAATCCTCAGCACCACATAAAAATAAAGGCATTGTGTTGTGTCCATTTAACCTAAAAAAAAATAAATACTTAAAAAAATCTTATTTTTTTGCTCTGCATTTACTTTAGACTTTTGTTCCTTCATTGGGGAGGAATTGGGCTGGATTTCATGTTTTTTCAGGAAGGTGGCTATACACTTCTCTAGGCTCAAATTCCCCAGGGGTCTTGCTTTTCTTTATTTACCTGTCCTCAGTCCTTCCCATAAATCCACTTACTTTTTGACCATGTATGTAACATATTGTTATTTGATGACAATGACATAGTATTCTTCATATCCATGTGACAAGTACAGAATGCTAACATTCTCAACTAAACACAAACTTCACCTTCCTGTGCCTTTATTCTGTATGAATGGAGGTTTGTTTTCCCATATTCCAATTAATGATTAAATGACATATTACATTGAAGTTTTATTTAAAGACTGAGTTAAAGTCTTTCCTTAATGCCTGCCCAGTACTAGCTCTTTTTTCCTCCAGAGAAAGAGTTCCCATATTTTCAAATTTTCTCTGAAATTAGAATCAATAAATATTTTACCTCATACAATGAGCATTATTTTATAGCAAAGACTACTTTGACTTGTCTAAGCCAATGTATATGATTATTCTAACATCATTTCTAACATCATTTTTGATCAGGAGAAGGTTCTCATGACTTTGTATTTCTTTTAAAAATGTTTTTGTTAATGCACTATGGTTATACATATTGTAGAGAATCAGACGTGACTGCATGAGTGCTTGCAAACGAGAGGCTTTGCAGTCCTTGGTGGAGCTTGCCTGCAAACAGGATATTCTACCAAGTGGGCTAGGAGGGCTCTGAGAAAAGAACATTACTTGCAACAAGAATGTTTATCTGTTCTTAACAAGGAACAGAGCTCAGAATGCTCCAACCCAAGAGTAGATTAAGACATGATCAACAAGTTACTTCTGATTAGTAAGTTACTTCTGCATACAATGTTTTGCAAGCTTAGAGACCTGAATCATTGCTGTTGGAATGCTGCCTTCTTTGTTCACAATACTATAAAAAGACTGCTGTATTCAATAAAGGGGCTTCTTCTTCCTTGCTCATGCTGACCTGCAACAATTGGCGTAGCAAACAGGATGTTCTACCAAGGATGTAAAGCGTCTCGTTTGCAAGCACACATGCAGTCACATCTGATTTTCTATACATAGTAAGTTTATTTTGAAATAATCATATATGTATGGAATACCATTTGCTCCATTTCAATTCCCAGTACTTCTTCTTTCCCTCAAATCTCACTCCTCCTGTTCGCCTTCCTCTACACTACTGAGCTTCCTTCTATTTATTTATTGCTTTCTAAATTAGTATTTTGTAGATATTTATAAAGTTGAAATCCACTGTGGTATAGCCATATATGTGCACAGCATAACTTGGTCAATTTCATGCCTCAGTTCTACCCTTTCCCCATCACTTCATCCTCCTCCTCAATCCCTTTCCTATGCTCCACTGATCTTTCTTTTATTTTCATGGAATTCCAAATTCCTTTTTTACCTTATTTGTCTTTGGCTTCTGCACATGAGAGAAAGCATTCAACCCTTGACTTTCTCATTCTGACTTATTTCACTTAGCATGATGTTCTACACTTCCATCCATTTCCCAGCAAATGTAAGAACTTCCTTCTTTCTTCTTTATGGCTTAGTAAAACTCCATTATGTATATACACCACATTTTCTTAAACCATTCATCTGTTAACGGTCATCTGGGCTGGTTTCATGACTTGGCTATTGTGAATGGTACTGTTATGAACATTGGTATACCTGCATCACTAGAATATGCTGATTTTAGTTCTTTTGGATAAAAAACAATGAGTAAAATGATTGGCTTATACAGAGGTTCTATTTCTAGTCTTTCAAGGCATCTCACCCTACTGCTTTTCAGAGTGGTTGTACTAATTTTCACTCTCACCAACAATGTATGAATGCAAAGAACATCCTTGCCAGCATTTATAATTACTTGTGTTCTTGATGATTACCCTAGTTCTAACTGAAGTGAGATAAAATCTCAGTGTAGTTTTTGTTTGAATTTCCATGATTGCTAGGAATGTTGAACATATTTTTTATATATATTTGTAGTCCATTTGTTCTTTTGAGAAATGTTTGTTTAGTTCTTTTGCCCATGTATTATTTGGGTAATTTTCTTTTTTGATTTTTTTAATTCTTTATATATTCTGAATATTAATCCCTTGTCATAAGCATAGCTGGAAAAGATGTTCTCCCATTCTGCAGGCTTTCTCTTCATTCTCTTGTTTCCTTTGCTGTGCAGAAGCTTTTAAAATTTCATGCTATCCCATTTGATTCTTGGTTCTATTTCTATGGCTTTAGAACTTTTGGTAAGGAAGTCAGTGCCTACACTAATATACTGGAGTACTGAGCCTATGCTTTCTTCTAGTAGTTGCAAAGTTTCTGGTCTAATTTCTAGGTCTTTTACCCAATTTGACTTGATTTTTCCGCAGTGTGAATGACAGAAATCTATCTTCACTGTTCTGCATATGGATATCCAGTTTTTCCAGCACCATTTGTACAGAAAATTGTTTTAGCACCCATCTCAGAAGCCCATCTAAAGTCTTTGTTTGGTTTAGTCACTTTTCATAGGGCAATTTCAAACCTAGGTATATTGGTTTGAAATACTGTAGCACACCTACTTTGATTTTAGGTGCAAATTTTATAATGAGGCTAATTGAAGGTATATATCAGAATTCCCTGAATACAGGATTGGGCCTTTATTTCTATGCATCTTAGTCTAGAGTAGAGAACTTATCTACATATATTACAAAAAAAACACACAACTATTTGCTCAATGAAAGATTCTATGTTCCATTCAGAATATTTGAAAATTACAGTGTCAAACTAAGTATAATTTTATCGACCTAAAGCTCTTTTTATCTCTATATTTATGATCTCAAGTGTTATTATGAATTTGGAGAGCGGAGATGTTCTTTGTTTTCTCTGAAAATTAGAACGCTGACTGCACCCTTACATGCAGTTCTTTCTTAGATTCAAAGAACATTTATTTCAGCGATACTTCCTTCTAAACAAGTTTCTCTTTTTAAAATTTCTTTTTATCAAGAAAATTGTTTAAACCTTGAAATTAAAAAATATATAAAAACACTAACTTTTAAAAACAAGCTATGAAATATTGTCATTTGTTCTCTTCTATGTTAAATTACAACACTTCATTAATTAATTGGTTTTCATGTGCTGACAAAATAAGTTAATATTCACCCCATCTACTTTTTCCTTAGCAATACACATTGTGATTCTCTTCTTATTATTTATTTTCCGACAATACATATCACTAATACTTATTAATTTTTCTTGGTTCATTTCCTTACTCATCAAGTGTGTGTCAAGTGGTTAATATATACAAGGCACTGGAAAAGCTTAGATAAACAATTTTGTGAAAAGTAAGCATTCTCTTTACACAGGTAGCACCTGAATAAATAAAGAAAGTGGAAGGAATAGGAGACATTATTTAAAAGGAAAACTTATTCTCCACTCCCATTTCCACAGAGATGAGAATCTTCATCTATGGTCTATATGATTGGTGATTTTACATGATCCCAGCATGGTTGACTGGTTGACTCAGTCCCTTTGTCTATTTTTTTTGGGGGGGTGGTTGCAGGGGGTTATTACCAACAACAACCTTGGAATTTCTGATTCTACTGAGGTCATTTTTGAAGCAGAAGGTTCTTATAAAAGGGGCCAAGACTATTCTAGCATGGCCTAGGATACAATTGGATGGAATGACCATTCCATCTAATGTAGAAATAAGTTGTCAGCATGTTCTCTTGTCCACTGACCAAGTCACCTTCTCTATCTGCTTTTACCAGCAGTGATACTGACATTTTTATATCCTTCTCTCCATCTCCTACACTTAATTCTTAATCAGTTCTACTCTTAAGAAATAATTGCATAAATTATTAGAATGACTCAAGTGCACAATTTCTGTGGTTTTAAATATAATATTTAAGGAATTTTCAAGAAAAAGAACTTGTGGGAAAAAATGCAGAGGTGGGTGTGAATAACATTGTTCACTATGTTTTTGAAAACAGGCAAATCATGTGTGACCTGACCCTGAGCTTCCATAGGAATTCAATAAGGAGAGAGTTGCATTTGGACTTTGAAATATATTCAGAGTTGACAAGGATTCAATATTTCCCAGTAAAGGTTTATTATTTACCACAGAGAACTTCTGCCAGTACTACAAACCAGATCAGGACTTTTTATGATTTTAAAGGTACCTGTGTTTTCTCTCTGACTCAGTCAGAAGAAAGTGCCTATTTTTATATCATTAGAGCCAAGTATAGAATATGCAGTGCAAAGGCAGTGTCTTCAGATTCTGTTTTGCATTGCAATGCCCACCTGGTCACCCACCAGCAGTGATTTTATTTTCAAACTGACAATCAAGCCTCCAATGCAGAGAAAACTGCATCAGTGTCACATTTGCTTATCATCAATGTGAGGAAGAGGGCCAGCAACACACCATGCATGCAGAAGCACAGTGAAGGTCACAAGAGCAGCTTGTGAATACCCCAGTCACTCCACACCTGAGTGCACCTGTTACCAGAAAACAGGGTGAGCAAGCCTGGCCCAATGTCAGTTCAAGGGCTTTTTTTTTTTTTTTTTAGCTTTTATATTTTTCTAGCCATGTAGTCATCTCAAGAGTCTTCCAAACTGCAGTGCAGGCAAACCTTACCAATTACACGTCGTTATTCATCCAAAAAAGATTATTAGTAGAGAATACTGAGAAGATGTACACATCCTTGTTTTTATATACAATATTTATCTTTGGTATAGTATATTTTATAAATTTCTTTGACTATGATTAAAATAAGCATTCTAAGGACAGTTTATTAAAACATAGTCTAAAATTTCACAAAATTATACTTTACTGAAAAGTGAATTATGTTTATTCATATTTCAATTAGAAAGTTTATAACTCTCTTATAAAATGCTATGTATCAAAGAGGCACATATTAAAAACTAACAGAAACAAAACAAAAATGACTCTGAATTATTAAGTGCAAGGTATTAGAGGGAGACAGGAAAATGATTGTGAGTAGATCACTAAATCTCTGCAAAATATGGGAATTCTTTTGGGCTTTGTTTTTCAGGGGAAGAAAGAAGAACTGGAATGGTTTGAAAGCATGTTTTGGTCTCACAATAAGATGCAATGCTTTGGCAAATGAAAATAAAGAATGGCAGTGTGGTTAACTTGGATAAAGAGATTTCCCCCAGGGAAAAGTTAAGATCTGATAGTAGAGAGCAAACGTATGTGAAGGTGAAATGAAATTTTAAAAGCCAGATAGAGTAGATTAAAAAAAGCATGAAAAGATATCTCATATCTAATTATTCTTACAAATAGGCCTCACTTTAGTTATTAGATCACTATTATGACGAGGAGAAATCTGACAAGGCACACAGAGATCATACAGAGGAGACTGGAAGGACCCCAAGAGGAAGTCAGTGTTCTCAGAACATTCAAGTTATAACCTTTTAAAGCCATGGATAGAGTCCATTCTAAAAGTGATTGAGGATCCACTGCATAAAAATAAAAAAAAGCTTCAGATGTCAATGACACTGAATAGGTCTGGGATATGAATGTGAGTAAGACTGGTATGAACTATTCCCCAAAATGTCTGAATAAATATGAAGGTGGCATAGTTACTATATAAGAGGGAAATGTGTTCTTTGAAGGAATCTGTTTCAATAGTTACAGATCTGAGTCTCCAATTAAAAACAAGGTAAAAAGAAGATATGTTTAAGAAAAACCACACAAAGACAAACAGGGAAGAAGACTGGATTAGACATTCATTTAATTCAGGTGAAATTTTCCAACTCAGAATGGAGAAGATGTGGACTTTTTAATTTTGAAAAAATACAGAATGTTTACATTTGCTAACTCATATTATGGGAAAATCAACAAGATAAAATCTTGAGATTAAAAATGCAAATGGTTGGGTCAGAAGCAAGTGAAAATTAAAAGGGAAACAAAAAGCACTTGATCCTAAGAAATACAAAAGTGAACATGTTATAGGATTAATTTAAAGGATGTAGTTAAGCTGTTTCAACATAACAGAGCTCTCTTTAAAAATAAAGCAAAAGTAAATAAATACTACACTCTTATTTTATCCCACTACTCATGTAAAAAGATGGTAGCTAGAAATTTTACTTCAAGCCTCTAAATTAAAAAAAAAAAAAAAAAAAAAAAAACTCTAAAGAGGAAGCTTCCAGAAGCACTCAGTAGAACAACTGATATGAAACAGAATTGAAACGTACAGTCTTCTGAAATGGAAATTTTAGCTTCAGTTGCCTTGAAATAAAGGTGAGGCCTCAAGGTCATGTTTCCTCAAGGGGCAAATTTCTTTAAGTAATTCCTTGGCCAAAAGAAAAGAGCAAAACAAAACCAAGAGACACAGCAGAATTTTTAAGTGTTCAAAAGAGAGGCTGAATAACCCTAGGTAGAGTTCATGTTAAAAATACTACCAGAGCACCAAAAACATATAGTTCAAAGAAAAATAAAATTTAAAAAAATAGTTTGAAGGAAAAGATTGTCATTTCAAAATGTGGTGATTGTGTCTACTGTCATTGTCTAATTCTTTGTTAAAAGACAAATATCCTATTTAAGTGGAGGACACTCTGAGACAAAGGGCACTATTTCTGAAGGCTCCCTGTCCCTATTTGGGAAAACTATGACAACATTAACCTACTCTGAGGGTATTTCTTCCAACTTTAATTTCACAAATGATGAAAAATGGACAACTAGAATGGACCCAACTCATGAGACTCAACAAACATGAAATTCTCCACTCAATCTCCTTCTCTTATAAATTTTTGAGTATCCACTATATTCTTTGGCAACACTGCATATTGACTTTGAGAACCATAGTTTTCATTAGGGGAGAGTTTTAAGGATTGGAGATCTTGTTAGTAATTTAAGTACAGGTCTAGTGAAGTGGTCATCTGGTGAGGCTCACCAACTACTCGGAATCCTTAGAAAGCAAGGCACATTCAGCTTCCAGTGTTAAAGTTGATGCTGTAGCAGATGATAATGCAGCTGCCAGAAGTGCTGTTATTCTTGCCAAGTATTAAGATCCCAATCACTTAGAAAACAGCAACAACAACTGCTGTTTTTCCAAATCATGTTCTCTTCTAGAGCAACCACAAAATGTCATTTAGTATATATAAATCAACTTATTTGGTGCTTTAATATATTTGGAATACTTGAAATTTGATGTCTCCCCATGAGATTAATAATGGAAAAAATTTGTAGTCAACTTGGGGACAAATCTACAATTTAATTGGTGAAATTTCATTACAAAACCACTACCAAGTTGTTTTGTATATAGTAGCATGATATAAGGACAGAATATAGAATAAAGAATGGAGTTTCAGAAAAGGTATGGTGTTGTCACATAGTTAATTAATGTTTGATATTCTGATCTAATACAAAGTCATTATTGACATAAACATACAGGCATATGTGAGAAGTAATGTCAATATTACTAGGAATTAGATGGAATATGAGTGATGAGAAAGAAGAGATTTCAAGGATGCCTGAGCTTTCTGATTTTCAGAAGTGGCTGGTTATGGTTGCTCTAGAAGAGAACATGATTTGGAAAAACAGCAGTTCTGTTAAAGTTTTGTGCATATAGTATGCATGTCCATCTTGCAAAAGAGTGGAAGGAAAAAAACTACTAGAAATTGAGGACTAAGAAATGCATATAAAAATGGTAAGAAGATCTCTGGAAAACAGAAGGAAGAACAGTAGAGTAGAAGTTGGGAACCGGGAAATGAGGAGGAGGGAAGAGGGAAGAGAAAAGGGGAGAACTGGGAAATAAAATTGACCAAATTATACTAGGTGTATGTAAGAATATACCACAATGAATTCCAGTTTCAACTATAAATATAATGTATCAATTAAAAATAAATAAATAGAAGAAAACCCAAGAGAGTAGATGAAGGAGATCAGGGGAAGGGAGAGGGAAAGGAAGGAAATAGTACTGGGTATTGAAATGGAGAAAACTATGATCTATTCATGATGATGATATAAACATTAACCACAATAGTAAGTATAACTGTGATGCACTAAAAAAAAGATAAGATGAAGGACATAATACCATTCAAATCAGGTGACTTTTTCAATAGAAATGTTTTAGAAAGAAGTACATTAAAATATTTGAAATACTAAATAAATAAAAAAAAACATATAGTGATGCTACAAAAAGAAACTGGTAGGAGTTAGCAATTCTTCCAGGAATACAAAAGAACAAACCAATAATTACAACAATAACAAAAAGAAAACAAACCAAGAAATCAATGTAGGTGACAGATGTGAAATGAGTAGGTTAAGATGTTAAATATTCTTTTTTTCTTTTTTTTGGGGGGGGTGTTAAATATTCTAAGAGATCAAATATAAAGGAGACTATCAAACTCCTTTTTGTGTTATGTATGCTGAAGTAATTTCTTAACTGAGAAAGAGTCATTTAAATGTAGAAGAAGAAAATATAGACTGAATTAATGATTTTGAGAGAGTTGAAAAGGTGAGATTTATTATTTTATACTATGCTTTTAATTTTCCTTTTTGGATTTTTAAGGAGAGCAAAGATTTAGAGTGACCTCCAAGGGAATTGGTGGACCAAATAATTCCTTTTAAATTCCTAAACAGTTTAAATAAAACCTCACAAGTAGTGATGGGAAGGCTATAGGAAAGAGGAACATACTTCCAGCACAGGATGGAGAAAGAATACAAATACATTTTCCAAGAAAATAGAATATTGAATAAATTAATTTTGTTATTTATGTATTAAATAATAAATTTGATCTCTTAATGTTGCTATTTTTACTGTAGCTTTCTTCAGAAAAACTTACTAAAATTGCATCTATAATAGAGATTTGGGGTCTGGTTGCTAACAAGTAAGACGAATTGTGGAGTTGGAAACAACATTTGGCACCACTTGAATCATGATCTATAAATTATCTTCAATCCCAGGAACCTCCCTTCTTCCAAAATGCCTTTCATTACCTTTTACTGGTGTGTCCTGCATTTTCTTCCTAGCACTTCCAACTTATATTCCCTGGGAATGATTTATGTTGTAACTGTGAGGTTGAACTTGTTGGATCATAAAATACATGTGAGCAGTGGATTGGTTTTAAGTAGAATCATATTTAAAAATGCATGTAAGAAAGAAAGATAAAATTGAAAACATTGACAATTCAGTCCATTATATTATTTTCATCTTAGTTATATTTATAAGAATAAAATATATCTGGAAAATATGCTGTTTAATACTGTGAATATTGAAAGTATTACATAATGATCATTATTTCAATTGACAAGCAATTTTCAAAACCTCTCATGATACTTTGTTAAATTTATAGAAAATTTAATTCATGTTTTATTCATATATTTATGCTGTTATAATTTCTGAATCCACTAATTTTCATAGTAGGCAATTTATAGGTTCAAATTAAAAGAAAATATAATTTATTTTATGACCACACTTATATTTCAAATAGGTCATTTGTATAGAAACTGGTGTTGAAGAAAGCATTTTCAAAAAGATTGTGGCATTAATCTCACAGTATCCTGGTACAATGGTTGGATATTTTTATTTTTAAAAAAATGATGACTAGGCCCCAATGTAAGGAACTTGTCAAGCTCTCCTCATTTATAAGCAGCGAAACTCATGTAGGAATATAGTCTTCTTATTCCACAAAGTAGACTTTCAGTTAGGTAGAATTATAGTGTCTACTTCCGTTTTATAGAATGTTTGAATTATTATTGATAATTGATCATATAGACTTTTTATTTTAAAAACAGACAATAAATTATGAATTAGCCAGGCAAAGTGACCTCCAAGGGATAATACTAAGTATTTCAGAAGCTGAAGCAGGAGTATCACAATTTTGAGGGTAGCCTGGGTGAATTAGGGAGACCCCGTCCTAAAATTAAAAAAAAAAATTAAGAAAGCTAAGGATGTTGCTCAATGGCAGAGTCCTGCTGGGTTCAATCTCAAAAAAATTATAAATAACATTTAGGAAAATTTTTGTAATGTATGTTTAGACATTTATCATGTAAATAACTGTTCACATATCATGGACAATAATCTTTCAAATTTTAAAAGATATTAAAGATCACCACTTCAGACAACTACATCAAAAATCCTTTAGTGGCACTACATTTTACTTAGAATAAAATCCAAACCCTTTCATATGACTTACAAGAGTATGTTTACAATTCTGGCTATCTATATTAATTAGGTTTAGTTTTAACACACAAAATAGAAAATGCCAAATTAAGAGTGACTTAAATCAGAAAAGATCTTGAAGATCCAGAGGTATGAAATTCAGTTAATATGAATTATTAGCCTCTCATGCTATTTCTAGGTAACACCTCAGCCATCCCTTACATGAGACCCTTTAGCCTTGAGACCATATGTGGCTTTTGGAACTTACTTTTTTTTTAAGTGAATAATTTGTCTAGAAAAAAAATTAGAGATTTTGTCACTAGAGAAGAATGAGAATATTTGAGGACAGTTGACATTCTGTGTTGTATCCTCTCTCTTAACCATCTACATCATCTCACCTCTTCATCACTGTATCCTACCTACTTTGTCCTTTCAATTCCTTAAACCCTTCAAGGTGTTTTGTACTGGCCTTCCCAACACTGCCCTACAGTTACATATATTACTTGTTTTTATTCATCATTTTAATGCCAGCACAAAAATAATTTTTAATGTTTTTAAAAAATACTTTTTATATAGCTTGTATTATTTTTTAATATTAAACCTTCTGTTGCAATATACCATTTCACCACCTCATCATTCACTTTTTTTTTTTTTTTTTTTTTGGTGTGTGGTCGGGGTGCTGAGGATTAAACCCAGGGCCTTGTTCATGCAGACAAGCACTCTACCAAGTAAGCTATATCCAGAAAAATAAAAATCACATTCCTGTTTTCATAAAAATCACTCATTCCTGTTTTCACTCAAACCAAAGATATCACTTTGGGCACTTTCCCTGCTTACCGAGAAAGCTTTCTGTGGTAGCATTCCATGACCTCTTGATGTACATGTGATGTTATCAGCCTGAGCAAACAAAATGCTATTGAGTAAGAAGGTGATCTTATGCTCCCCTGTAAAAGCAGATGATACAGCAGAATAGACAAGCCATATAAGCCATATCACTGCGGGGTAAGGATAATATAGGATATGAAGTGATAGTAAAGACACTCCTACAAGTTATCTTTGGGAGTATCACCTGTTGAAAGAGTAGCTGTCACAGTCATGTATTTTAAGATTGGGGAAATTATAAAGAAAACCATTCCTTAAAAAGTGATTATAAATGTTATATTTTCTTCCATGTGTCAGCTACAATATAATTTCTTCCTAAATATCTGTGCAAAATATGTAAAATAACAAAAATGACTGATTGCAATGTATTATATTGCACAAAGATAATCACTTTTGGTAAAAATGGATGACACAAAATTTACATGTATACATTTTATTATGTTTTTTGTTTGTTTTATTTCTTGTTAGCTTTTAGAAGTTTGTTTGGGTTTTAGACTATTCAAAATTACTCCATTTATGTGGTTTGACTAGATATCTTCTTCTAGCATTTGCTTTCCTAAGTTGAATATTTCACAGTCATTTTTCACTCATTCAGCCACTGCATGCCTGCAGAACTTTTGCATAAACTGACCTCTTTGTGAAATCTGTTGGAATTAAGCATTTATAATTCAGCATGAGGGGTGTGAATAATATGTACAAAGTTTAGTTGATCTTAATTTTCACAATCCTCTTACATGCTTATTTCTCACAGAATAAAAAATTAAATTGACTTTAATTGTGAAATTGTCCTCTGAATTGACACCAGGATAAAGGATTATATTTAAAGAAAATGAAGAATGGGCTGATTAGTCATTGTAATGAAATCATGTAGGTGGTTATATTTGAAAGGGTTCTTATATTTTCACTGAAAGGAAATAAATGAACTCTTTGGTTTATTATTTTAAAATGATGACAGTAGCATTGTATTGTGGACTTTTCAGATTACATAAGAAATTGCAACAATCTTAGATGAGCATTCATAAAAATGTATGAAGTAGCCTATTTATGAAACCTATCACTTTATAGCTGTAGAATAATTAAATATCATGAATTCTTTGTTCAACTGGTGTCCAGTCAGTCTCAAATTATGTTTCTCTCCATTCTAGTTTTTTTAATGTATAACATATAAATAAAAAGGCAAGTGATTAAATGTGGTTAGGGGGCTTTTACAAACCAGAGAAAACTGCAACAGAGAAAATGATATTATTATTCAGTAAGATTTGAAATCTAATGATGCAAATTATTTTTCTGAGACCATTAAGTAATCCATGAGATATATGATTAATTTTGTAGTGAAAAATCCTAATAGAACTTAAATCAAACAACTACATGCCAAAATCAGTATTTCATCACTTTTCTCACACTTTTCTCGCAGAACTCCTGGGAATGACAGAAGCAGATTCAGGATGAGAAACAACACACTTAGATACAAAGACATCTTTCAGGTGAAAGAGTGGGCTCCAGGGCATTTGTCAAGGAGCAGATTTGAAGGATGATCAAACATGAGACAGAGGATTAGAGTGGAGCACTCTTCTTGTCTTTCCTACTTAAATTATATACTGTATTATAATCTAATAGGTGCTCAGTTTGTTCCTTTGGAGAATGAAGAGAGAGAAAAGGTTGGGGGAGGAGAAAGGGAGAGGGAAACATGACAGATAAAAATGGAGAGAGATAAATATTTGTGATTTCGTGTAAATAATATAAAATAATTTGAAAATGGAACAATATGAGAAAATTTAAATATAGTTATCTTGAATACCTCCTGGTGTAGCTAAAAACATAAAACAAAATGCAGTGATTTTCTTGCAGTTGGGTTTTGTTTGTTTTCTTTGTGGCAGATGTCATCATTTCTGACAAAGTAGAGGAGAGATATACTCTGCTGATATGGTCCCAATAGCTATTGTTTCTCCATGGAATCTACAGTCTAGGCCCTAAGCTTACTGGGATCTCCAACAGACCCTCTTGCTGGTGGAAACACTGGGCATGAATAGCTCATGTTTTCATTAAGCATCTCCTGTGTGCTAGAAGTTTCAATCGTCATTTTGGTTCCCTTGTTCAGCCTTTGGAAACCAGTAGGCTGCCCTTCACTGACAAAGCTCCTAGGCAGCCTTGGAAGAAGGCATCTGGGAAAATAGACCATAAATAAATCAGTGAATTCCACCTGTTCTAAATTGGGAATAGGCTCAGGATTCTCATCAGATAATCACATTATTAATTTTTCCCAATCCACACACTCTGATAAATAAACCAACATGAGAACTATTTCCAAATGGTCAAGAACAAATATAACATTTAAGAAACAAGGTGACAGAGACTCACAGCCTCACCTTTTCCACCTTATCTGTGAGAAAACAAGTACAGAAGATCAAATTGCCAACTCTGTAGAGAGCTAATTACTCAAATCATTTTCCTGATATAAATAAAATGTACTTCCTGGAAGAAAGCTACTTCAGTGGAATGACACCATCTAAGCAATCCAAATGTCACAGTTAAAATGTGTTTTGCTCAGAATTCATGACTAATAATGGGAAAAATAAATCAAAACATGAGTTGGAAATCTGAGTGGTCCTATACAAGAAAATATCAAGATTTTGTTTTCTTTTTTTCTAAACAAAATAAATTGCAAAAAAAAGAAATTAGCAGTGTGGTTTCAATGTTGAATTCTAGCTGAATAACTAAACCTCTCATCTACTAAATACAGAGGCAAAAACAATTATCTGAAATGAATTTTCATTTGTTTCTTTGTTTTTACAATTAAAATATAAGAGCAGAATAACACAGCTATAGCATTAAACAATAGTATTTCAGTTCTCCAGATAAAGCTAACTTAAAGATTTTTAGAAAATCCATTTCCAAATTTTAAATAGGACAATGGAACAGGAAGGATTAGAAGAATTACTTGTTTTTCCAATAAGTTATAATGGAATGTGAAAATATTGCACAATTTTCTGGTTTGGGCAAATTAAAAATATTTAAATGTCTAATTATTTCAATAATACTGTTTTTAATGAAACGTGTAATAAACTTCAATTAACTATTTCAGGTTTATAAACTTAAGAAATTTGCTTTGTTACTTGTACACTGGGTATAACAAATGTGCGGATATTTAATTTGGGATAATCAGTAGATGATTCTTACAACAGACAACTCCATTTTAGCAGTTGGAGAGAAGTATTGAATAATATACATTTTAATACCCCTGAGTAATTTTGAAAAGGCTGTCTCTAGAAACACTATTTAAGTAATATCTCCACCTTTTCCCCTCATCAGAATTTGCTCTAGTGTGATTCATAAGTGTTCTCACTATGCATATATATGAGCAACTATGTGATGTAATAGATGGATCAATTGTGATGATTATTTCACAATTCATACATATATCAAAACATCAAGTTGTCCATCTTAAATATATATGATTTTTATTTTCATCTGTGCCTCTCTATAAAGGTCAAAAGTAACATCACACAGTACAAGAACTCAACTACAATCAATTTTTCATAATAAATAATGAGACAACATAAAAACTGGAATCCACAGTCATACCACTTTTTTCTTTTGTAAAATCTACAAAAAAATTTTTAAACAAGGTAACAAAAGTTTATAAAATAAATATTTTTATAGACTAAAAATATTTATGCTAAGGCTGTTTAAACTTTAACTTCACCTCCAATACAAAGTAATCACATAATGGTCAGCATTTTATTTTATCTCTATTTATTACCTATTTTTCATCCATTTAGGCAATAAATATATATTTAAGACCTTATCATATTTCACAGTGATAGTCACTGAGAATTTTGTAGTAAACAAGAGAGAAATAGTTACTATTACATGTACTAAGTTTGAAAGATAATTTAAAATAATAAGATAAAAATTAGAAGATAAAAAAATAATAAAATTTCAGGTTTTCTAAATATTGTAAAGGCATAAAACATTCAATATGAATGAGTGAATATTTGAATTACAGAAGTCAAACATAGGCATTTGAGTTAATTAATCAGAAATATCTAATTTTATGAAAATGTTTGAAGACTGTAAAGTTCAGTTCATGATTGACTTCCCAGAAAACAAGTAAAATGCCTCTGGTTGGAGGTTAATGACTGAAGGAAAATGTGGCCCACTTTGAGGTGAGAGAGCTAAGGAAAGGAAGAACACCTTTAAGATACATTACAAAATTAGTTTCTAAAGGATATGGAAAAAAGAAATGAAGTGAAATGTGTGCCCTAGATTTCTGATCACCTGAGTGAATAGTAGCATTGAACAATAGTAGCAGACTGGGACAGGTGGAATAAAAAAAAAAAATGTTTAGGGCATACCAGTTTGATATTGTTCTTAAATTGGTAATCCAGATAATAAGGAGTAATTTGTTTAAAGAGTTTGGAGACTGGAGGAGATGCACGAGATGAAAATTGAAGAGGAATTAAGAAACATGTTATCCTAAGCATAGAACCGAATTTTACTTAGAGAGCTAGGAAGTATAAAACACAAAAAAAAAATCAACAAAATGGATCAGTAAAATGGGATAATTACTGGAAATGAACTGTGTCCTTGGAGTAAAATGATAAAACATACCCAAAATGAAGGAGTGGCCACTACATAAACAGCTACTGAGAAAATAAAAGAGATTTGATGACTGGATATGGTAAGACCGTTTCTCTTGTTAATTAGAGATCCAGTGGATGTATGCACACCTAAAACTTGTTAAAATAGGTGAAAAAGAGAATATATTGGGAGTTCATAACTCACTTGAAACTAATGTTTGAAATATGATATGTCAAGAGCTTTGTAAGGTTTTGAACAACCAATAAAAAAAAGAGTAAAAAAAAACTAGATTATATTACACATAGTTCATTAACACCCTGTGGTAGGAAAGCATTAGCTGAATTGATATAACCCTCTTTAACAAGTTATCAACAAAATACAACAATATTACAAGAAAAAGATTCAAAGTACTAGAAACAAATGGAAACCCTAAGAAAATTAGATTAATCAAAACATGATATTACAGTTACCAGTAAACATTTTTATTTTTCTATTTGCCCTACTGCATAGGACCTAGGTATTTAAATGCCCAGCAGGGGACAGAATATGTGTTCAGAACTAAGAAATATGAAACAGAACACATATTGTGAAATCTATAATTGCTTACTGATCTATGAATTTAAAACTCAAATTATTCAAAACCCCTGTATAACTTTAATGATTAAAGAAGAAGAAGAAGAGGAGGAGGAGGAGGAGGAGGAGGAGGAGGAGGAGGAGGAAGAATCAATAAGGAAAAAAAAGGAATTGCTTATTTGGAGTGAAATGAAGAGAATATCTTTAATTCCAGCCATTTTCAAAGTGAATTTTAACAAACTTTCAGGCAACAGTAATTCTTATAATATGTTTTAAAAAACAGAAAGAAAAAAAGTACTGTGATATAACACTATAATTCCTTTGATGATGGTAATATAACATGATGTTTAGAAGGGAAGAGTCAATAGAAATGTATAATTTTATTTCTACTTCTTGTGAATGTGAAGGCACTACTTACTTTCTCCAAACCTTCTTATACTATTCTAGAATTTCTTGGTCAGCACATAACCTAGGACATTATTATCTACAGATGTACTTGATATTTCTAGATATATTATTGGAAACAAACCTGGAATTTATGAACTTATGGTACCTAATTGGAAAATGCCCGCTAGTAACATAAATTCTCTCTCTCTGAATATCTTTCTTTGTCTCTCATTCTCTGTCTCTCTCATTCTCTGTACACACACACACACACCCACACACACACCCACACACACATATGCAAGAAGAATTTATCCTTGAAATATAAGAAATAATTAAAAAAATCAATATAACTCTATCAGTGTAATAGTTTCAAGGAAAAAATATGATGATCTTATGAAAAGTGCAAATATGTACAACAAAACTGAACTCCAAAAGAAAAAAAAATGAACTCCATTTATAATTATGATACTTTTAGAAAATTATAAATATGAAGTAATTTTCATAATTTGATAAAGAAAAATTACCAGAAAACTGTAACAAACATCATACAAAATGATTATAACAATAAAAATACAAAAAAATAAATAAAGATAGTATAATAAATATAAATTGAATAAATAAAAATAGTAAAGTAAAATGGCCCTCTCTTAGTTTCTTGAAAGACTTATCCTAAAACTTATAACCAATAATGACTTTTAAAAAGGATTAAAATTTGTTAATTTGATGAAAGAGAGCATATCTCTTTTTATCAGAGAGGATGCCATTGAAAGAATATATGATGTGATTGCTGGATTTAATATTATACAAAAATACATAGAATTTTTACATGTTCAAATAATAGAACAAAATGACAATAAATTTATATTGTGAACAAAATATTTAAGATAAGAAGGGGTATTAAAAAAAGGTCTAAAACTTAGTTAATATTTTAAATTTTTGAGCAAAAATACATACAATAAACACACACATAGACACATAAATTATTCAATAAAATGAGGATAGGTATGGAGGAACTATTCAAAATTAAAAATGGGAAGTATATGTAACTAAAGTTAAAGGGGAAATGATATCTCTAGGATATATTATAAAATAATATCTTCATAATGTCTCAGAAAAGTAGAAATATTAAATGGTACATTTAAGGAAAATAACCTCTTGCAACACATAAAACTAGCATAAAGCACTACATTCAGAAAAATTTTATGTATTAATATCTTAGTTGAAAAAAGTCAGAAAATGCCATGGGAAATTTTATAGCAAGGAGAAAGAGGATAGGGGAGGGAAAGGATAAAAGAGAAGAGAAAGAAAGAAAGAGAGGAAGGGAGGAATGATCCTTAAAAGATTTTTCATGAAAGAGGACATATAGATAGACAAATGCTTAAAAGCACAGTATGTATAATTAGTAATTAATGAAATTCTAAGGAAATCATAATTAGATATCAGTATAAAACCATCAGATTGAAAACTTAAGTATACAATTTAAAATACCAAGTTGGGTGGAGTTTAGAACAATCAGTACTTACATTGGCAGTACAAATATAAATATAAAAGAGTTAAAGTTTGATTTTGAAAGCCAAAAATTTTATAAAAACTAATGGGTGTTATTTTTCAGTTGAGAATTCATACACTCTTAGGATCAACAATTCAATGCTAAACATATTCTTCATAGATGTTTATTTGCACAAAAATGTGTTCCTGGTATTGTTATCCAAGATAAATAAAACAGAACAACACAAAATCAAGAATAAAATTTAAAAATAATGATGTAATCATATAATAAAATATCTACTGCAACAAAAAGTTAAAAACTATATTGACACAAATAGTTGGTGAATTCTTAAGTGATATGGTAATAGCAATGAAAGAAACAGAACTGGTACATAATGGAAAATTTCATTTAGATAAATAAAAATCAAATGAAACTAAAGTACAGAATGGTTACAAGAATGCTTGTGTTTGTAAATAAGCAATGCTGAAAGTCTGTACATTATACACACTCTGTATATTTGAAAAAATATTTAAAATTCAGTAAAAATGGCAAAGAATATGACAGGCAGTTTATGGAAGAGGAAAGCTGAATATCTAAGAAATATGGAAATGTATTCAAAACCGCTAACAATCAGCAAAATTTAAATCAGAACACCTAGCACTTTGAATTTACCCCTATCAATTCTGCAAGATTTACAGTCTGATAACTAATTTATTCTACTACTGTTGAACATAACATGTGGAAAATATTAGCTATTGACATTGTTCTTGGTTGTATAAATTGATTAAAGCACTTTGGAAGGTAATTTGGCAGTATCTAATTAAAAATTTTAAACTATTAATACTTTGGATTCTAAGAATTCCAATTCTAAAAGTTTACAGTCAGAAAATATTTTCCATAGCAGACAAGGCAATAAGCACGTGGGTGTTCATTGTGTGCCAACGTTAGTAGTGTGAGAAAATGTGCAAATAATGGCGCTATAAGCAGGAGTATGGAATAATGAATATTTATTTATTCAGTGGAATATTTTATTTTAGCTAAGATCAATAAACCAACCACACACAAGATTTCCACTATAATGGCAAATACATTCCTTCTAACAGTGTAAGTAGGAGATCAAATACAGAGTTATAAATAGATAGTTTTATGTTTTCAACAGATTAAGAGATCCTGTTAGGAGAAGATGGCAGTAGGAGCTTTTTAATAGAAGAATAGGCATGCAATAGTCCTTTTGGAAAGTGAAAGAATGAATACCTATGGAAGTTGTCACCTTTATGCCAGGTGTGCTAAGTTCCCACTCCAAATTTATAGTAAACATTAAACATGAATCCAGATAGCAGGGACTTGGGGATTTTGTTGTTGGTGGTGGTATTTTACCATCCATGTGCATCTACTGATGCAAAAATGTAGGAAAGATGTAAATTGTACATAGTTGGAATTTGAAAATTTTCAGGCCAGATGATAGTACAGGACATTAGAGGCAATAGAGTTAAAGAAGAAGCGGGAGCAGTGGAAGATGGAAGGAAGGGAAAGGAAAAGTACTGGGGACTGAATTAGAGCAAATTATATTCAATACTTGTATAATTATGTTAAAATGGACCCTAATATTATGCATGACTAAAAGGAACTAAAAAAATAGTTTATAGAACAGAATGGCTCTGTTGTTGATGCCTGGAATCTATGTAGCAAAAGAGGAAAATGAAAAAAAAAAAAAACATGAAGAGTTGTCAAATGGAACAATTGAAACTCCTGTGGAACATAAGAATTTGTGCAGTAAAACCACTGAGCAGAAAGACAAAAGATTTGGTGAGAGAGCTGAAAGAAAAATTTCGGAATAGATGTAGTAAATGTTAGTGAAAATATTAGTAATTGGGACATGTGTGGTAACTAAGTGAAATTAAGAAAACAATGGTTAAAAGTGGAGCTGCCAAACACCTAAGGAGAATTTAAGAAGGAAGAGAAACGAGAATTATTAGCAGGTGCTAGCATCAAAGAGACCTAGGAGTTACTAAAGTCTAATGGCATCAACTTGAATAGCTTCTGAGAGAGAACAAATGATCTGGAGGCTGAAATGAGATTAAAGAGCATCCTCATGTCTTATCAGATGCAGACTGCTGGAAGAATAGCAACAGCTTACACGTCGAAGGCTATGTAGGCTGTTACACTGCTGGAAAATAAAGTGAAAATGGGACTTTGGAGAAGAATTTGAAGAAGTGGGGTGGGAGAATGTGGGCTTCTATGGAAAAAGGGAATTATTTCAGAGGCAGGGAAAGGGTAAAAGTTTGGGTGACTTTAAGAGAGGGAAACAAACATTGGGGGATGAGCCCAGTGGTGAGGACTTCTTGGAGTCTTAGATGTTTACTGGTGACGGGTGGAGGGGGGGTTGGAGTAGTTCATAATGGAATTTTATTTCCCATAGAAAAGATGAATCATCAGTCTAAATTAGATCCTCCCTCTGTTATTAAGTCTCCTTTTATATCAATATTAATGTTCTACAAAAGATTGAGAAATAAAACATTTAAATTACAAAACAAAGTTGGCAAATGTGGGAATAATTTTATGTGCATTAGAACAATTAATTTGTGTAAATAGAAAAAAAATTACTGTATGTTTATGCCTATTCTCTTTTATGTAAAAACATTTGAATTGATAGAAATAAATTATTTATTTTGCTTCTTTACCCTCAATTTCTTCTACAAAAATTTGAAGTTCAGGACTAGTTGTCAATGCTTTAAACACACTTTTGTTTTCCCCAACACAAAATTATTTTTAGAAAGCACATTTATTCTAAGATCAGATACACTGAGCAGTTACCCAATTTCTTTTCAAAATATCTAAATGTTTTTCATTAATAAAGTGGGAATGATATAATTATTGGATGACATAGGTCACAGAGAATTCCCGCTTTTACTTAGTGCATAGAAAGTTAGTCTCTGAATTTCAGGTAAGTTAAATTAGGTGGAACCTCGTTAAGGTAGCCTAAAGAGAGCAATCAGTCCTCACATTTGTAGGAAGACAAAACCAGGCTGATATTGAACTCAATTTCAACCTCATTTTGGTTAAATATAGAGGTTATCTATTAATTTAGAAAACACATTGTATATTTCAATTTTTCCTTACATTGTTAAATATCTCAGCTAAGGAAAAAAATAAAGAGAAAATAAAAATAATGAGTGGAAGAAAAACATGGCATTCTGTTAGCAGTGAGTAAAGAGTTACTCTCAGCACAAGGTCTTATTCACTTTGGTGTGAAAATTCCTTTCCCAAATAAGCATGCTTGGAGTGGAAGCTGACCTCATGGTGGATTTATCTGCCTTAGATAAGACAGAAGGCTGAGGAGGGAAAGATGTTACTGATTCTTTCGGAAATAGAGGAAGGCAGGTGGAGATTGGTATTGAATTGCACACCAAAGTCTTGGACTTGGGAAAGAATGAACTTTCTTTTGGTTCTTAAACTCATAAACAAACTGGTAAAACTTTGTTTTAAGAAACCATCTTGTGAGTGAAGAAAGAAAAGGAAGAAGATAGGATGTGACAGAAGAGAGTGGGTACCTTTCTTTTCTGGAACAGACATTGAGAATAGGAAGTTGATATGGTTCAGAAGAATTGGAATCAGAGGTGCTAAACTCAAACAAGTTTACCCATACTTCAAAGGGCCAGAGGCTCCATCTGCTAGTGGGCTGACAGGGGGATACTACCTTCCTGCCTCTCCTTCTAAGCAGAAGGCATCTTCAGAGACTTGCCACATTTTCTTTTACTTAAATGTCTTTCTGAAGACTCTTGTTATTTTTACTTCTGTTAGTAATTGTGAGCACTGAATTCTCCAGGCATTTTCTGTCCACTGTATCAGTAATTGACCTGTGCAACTAGTCTCTGGAGAAACATTGAGACTTGAAATCCCTTTAAAAGTGTTCCTTATAACAAGGCAAAGTCTAACAACCATCCTTCCTTATTCACTTGGACAGATCACTTGCTCTTTTAGATTAGCTATTTGGTTAATAACTTTTTTTTGTAAATTCACAAAACTTTCTTGTAAGTTTTTTTTTTTTTTTTTTTTTTTTTTTTTTGTATGAAGTAGGAAACTTGAACTTATATCCTGTTTCACTTTGTTGGGCAAAAGGCAGCTGATAGGAATAAAACTCACACTGTATATCATGCATTGCTGCTAATCAATTTTGTTCATACTTTATCTTGTCTTTTTTTATTCAACAATCTGTGAAATATTTAGAGGTGTATTTTTATCTTTACAAATGAAAATGCAGAGGTTCAAAATGTCTGTGCCTGTCCAAGATTACATAACTCCTGACAGTTGAGTGGAAAAAAGCCTCCTCATGTGTGCTGTTTCCAAAGCCAAGGCTCTGTGGATCATAAGATGAGTTAGTTCTCTCTGTACATCCAAATATCAATATAGAGTTTAATAATAACTTCTTTTAAGTGGCAAAGTTTAGTGTTTTTTTACCGATTGTCTTAGTTTTCACTGTGTGTTTATGTATGTTTTTTGAGAAATAGTTAAGTAAATACTGCATGAGTAATTATGCTGATTTTTTTTAATGTGCAGGATCCTATTAGTGATATTTGAAGTAATTTTAAATTCAAAACTTTTAAATTATCTACTCCTAAGCTGCAAAATTGAAAAAGAAGAGGAAGACAAACAAGTTACAGATTCTGAAATAAACCTTAAAATGTGGACTACTTGGTTTTCCTTTGTTTTGGACAGGAGAAAATTTGCAAAGGATAAACCTGATAATGTAGCCAATTGTATAGTAAAACAGCAGAACTGTAGTGACCAGAAGTTCAAAGGGAGTATCATTGACCAGACTTCATTTGCCCAAACTTATATTTTATACCCATGATTTTATTAGCTATAGAAAATCAGGATAAACTTTATTAATAATATACTGTTTTAACATTTTTACTTAGGCTAAGAGCAAGTTCATTTGAAGCAGTCCCAATAAAGTTTAAACCATCTCTGAACCCTTCATTTTAAACTGCAGATGGCAATATAAACTGTTTTATAATATTTTGTTGAGTCATGAAAGAGTTAATAGACTTACAAGTGCTATCTGGGTGGATGTGAAATGGCTTGAGCTCAATAAATACTGGACCCCTTCTCTCTTTTCTTTCCCTTCACTTTTAGAAAACATTAACCTATTTTAGATTTTATTTATTAAAAATAACTTCTTAGGTCTGAATTCTTTCTCCAAATGATTTTGAAAGTAATTTACAAGGCAGGAAAGTATTGCTTATTACATCAGTTTCTCTTCCTATATGAAACATGCATATTAAAGGGGGGGGTGTGTCTCTGCAAAACTAATTAGAATTCTAGACTCACAGCAATGCAGATTTCTGACATATAATGCAGCTTTACAATGATCATTGAAATCTGCTCTAAAATCATTTTTAGATTATGTTTGATCTGATTTTTTCAGGTAAAATTTGTTTTTCAGCTAAATATCAATTGTCATATGCAATTTCCCATCTGTTCTAAATCAAACACATTTTGCCATGATATGAAAGCATAGTTTATCTTTTTGTCATGGACAATCTCTTAATAGTATTTGTGCCCAAAGCATCTTAGATGTCTTGACATCACCCTTGGAACTCCAACATTAGTATTTTTGATTATATTCTCTGATAACATGGCAATTCTATATCTGACAGATGTGTGGATTGTTTGATCCACATAATAACTGATGTACTGATTATGGTAGGCTGCAGGTATTTGGAGATTAAATATCTGACTAATGTAACTTGAGAAATGCTAAATTGCTTTTCCTAGCTTTTCCCTGCAAATGAATTTAAAGAGAAACTTTTGTAAAACGCATTGGAAATTTAAATGATAGAGGGATAACAGACTAAAATCATTCAATGTTATAGTATCATGAACAACTTCTTATCATTTGGAACACTCATCCATCAAATATTTACTGAGAGTTTTTAAAGCTCTTTGTTTTCTTGTGTGCATTGTAGATGCAGATATTTATCAATAGGAAGATATCTATTTTTATGGAGCTTATATTTAATTGGGGGAAAGACTAAGAAAAATAAAAATATATATATCAAATATCAGGAGATAATAACAATGAGAAAGACGTAAAAAGTTGAAAGGAAATGAGAAATGATGGAAATGTAAAATTTTCAGTAATAAATTCCGAGAAGGTTTCACTGATGACATTTGAGAAAAAGTTTTAATCTGTGTGAATGGATCATGATCAAATAAGTATTAATGAAGTTAAGTGTTATGTAAATTATGATATTCTGCAGAGAGAGAAGCCATAGATAAACAGAAGCTTGGTCCTAAAAGGTATCAAAACTGTTATTTAAATCTAGACAATTTTCAAGAAAGATTCTTGCTGAAACATCTCCCTCTATATTGGTATCTATATTGGTATCTGTATTGGTAGAACACATTGAATATTTGAAAGAACTTAAAATATCAAATTGCCAATATTGATGTTGAGCATCCTGTGTGTGTGTGTGTGTGTGTGTGTGTGTGTGTGTTTCAGTGTATGTTATTTACTAACTCACTAAAATAAGTTATTAATTCTCAGAAGTTTCATGGTCTTCTCCATAATGGCCAAATATTTGGAAGTACGACTTTTATCAACTTTGAGTATTAAAGCACTAATAAGTCAGCCTTGTACTGTCATTGTATTATAAGAATGAGAATGATAAATTTAGTGTCTATTCAATAATCACATATTATATAGGCAAATAATTGTCTGCTAAACTGCTTTCTCATGTTCAAAGTGAAAAAAATCTCCCTTAGGCTTTAAAGTTTACATTTTTAAAGTGGTGAAATAAGGCACATATAGAAAAGTAAACAAAGATGACTTATCATAAATCAAAACTTTAATATCAAATAATCTATGGTCCCTCCCAGTTACAAATCCTCACTGTGGCCCATCTCCTTTCTACTTATTTAATGGTAACCCTTCTCTGGATTTTGATTTTTAGTTTTGTTAGCTAGGAATGTCTACCTAAACACAATAACAATGCCTATTTTTACAACTTTATATAAATAAAATCATAGAGCATGTATAATTTAGTATTTTACTTATTTCATTCATGTTCTAGTCATAAAGTTGATATAAGTATTTGCATGTAGCTATAGTCCTTTAATTTTTATTGCCAAATGATATTTATTGTATAAATATGCCACAATTAATTCATTCATTTTACTATTGATCAATAATATTAATATTGCTTCCAAGTTGTTTGCTATTATAAGTATTATACACATTTTGTAAGACCATAATTAGGAGCAGATTTTTGGATCTCCTGATTAAGTAGTAGAACAACTTCATGTTCCACCTGAATCTTATGAAAGATTCTTTGCTTATTATATTTTCCAATACATGAATATATCAAATTTTTTTTAAAAAAATTTGTCTCCATTCTAATCAGTGTTTCAGCATTTAGTTGTATATTTTTGGTGTTTGGTTTAGAGTGAATGTTTGTGCCCCATTACTATGTGGAAACATAATTCATGGTGTGGTATTATTTGGAGATAGAATCTTTGAGAGGTAATTAAATCATAAAAATAGATCCTCATTTTTGGAATCATGCTGTCCTGAAAATTAGGAAGGGGCCCCTCAGTCCAACCTATCCATGCTTACACATAAATCTTGGAATTCTTAGCCTCTAGACTGTGAGAAATATTTTTTTTGCTGTGAATTCATGAAATCTAAAGTAATTAGCTATATTATTAAATTTGTATTTTTCTGATTATTAATGAGGTTGAGCATGTTTCTTTAAGACAGTTGAAAATCTATTTTGTGTAAAATTTCAACTCAAGACATTTGGTCACTTTTACTGGGTTATTTGTCACTTATTCATAATAATAACAAGCAGCTTTTAATTCAAGTAGTTTGGTATTTTTCTATAAACTTTGGCCAGATTATGTTTCTTCCCTAAATTCAATGGTAAATATTGAAGCTGTTTTTTTTTCTTTTTTTTCTTTCTTTTTTTTAGTATGGTTTAATTTGACATTGTTCTTCTTTATGGTGACTCTTAATTTTTTGCCTAAGAAGTCATCCTTAAATGAAATCATGAAGATATTCTTCTATATTAAGTTGTAGAGTTTTATTTTTTATATATAGATCTCTAATACAATTCAAATTGCTTGAAATATAGATTAAATTCTTTTTTTAACCCCCTCATGGATATCAAATTAAAAAAGAGATATTTGTCATACCCCACTAAAAAAAAGCACTCCTTTCTTTATTTTTCTGCAGTATAATAACCTATTGGAATTGTGAGTTTCCATGCAAAATTTATAATATTTTCAAATTCCAAAAATTATTTCCATTGGAGTATAATTTTAGAATAGATCAAGTTTAATTAGTTTGGAAAAAATTGACACCTTTATAATATTTAACATTCCAGTACACAGAAATATTTTTTCTATTCATTTAGATAAATTTTTTGAGATGGGTGTCTTGCTCAGTTGCCCAGGCCCTCAAGTATCCTTTTCCTTCTGTTCTTCTGAATTTGTGATTTTTGTAGGTATTAATTTATGTGATACTTTAAAATCAGTATTTATGAATGAGACTTTCCTGTAATTTTCTGTTCTTTTAGTTTCACCGATAATTTTGGAATCAATTTTATACTGGCTTCATATCAACTTCCAGTATAAGAAGGCCCTCTCATCCACTCTCCAGTGAAACACAGGAAACCATCTAAATCTGTATCTAATCACTTAAAACATCTGAAAATGGCCCTGAGAACAAATATCACAGGAAGAAACATCTATTTAAGAGATTATAAAAATTTGACAAGAATAGAGAAGAATCCACTGAATGTTCCTGTAGCCCAAACCACAAGGATCCTCCCCACTCTGCCTTGCATCCCCAGTCCCAGCCAGTGGGCTGTTTTCCAAGGAATAGAAGAACTTCAGCCTTACTCATCCTTTCCCTTGCTGCCTGTTACTGAGGCTAAGTTTTTGGCAAAAGATATAAGTGTATGGGGTAAGGGGATATGTGGACAATATCTAAACCATCTTCTAAATATTACTGTCACTATAAAAGTGCTATTAAAAATAAATTCTAGTCAGATACTATCTTATCAGCAACTCAGGATGAGTTATTTATTAAAACAGGAGGATTGCAACCTGGAGGAAAGCCTCAGCAATTTAGTGAGACTTGTGTCTCAAAAAATAAAAATAAAAATAAAACCTTCTATGTAGCTCAGTGGTAGAACACCACCAGGTTCAACCCCCAGTGTAAATAAATTAATAAATAAGTACAATAATCTAATACATTCTATTTAAGAAAAAAATAGGAAGGGATTTTTTCTTTATATTATATAACTTATTTAAGATGTATCCATCTGAATGTTTACTTTTATTATTGACTATTCCTGCAAAAATGTTGGCAATTCAAACTTTTGGACGTTACAGTTGGTTCATATTTTTCTCTTAAATTTGTCCTTTAAATCAGAAAACTATAAATGTAATTGTCTATTATTATTGAAATGTTTGATTTCTAAAAATTAAATGGGAAATACTTTAAAAATTAATACATAACTCAATTAACAATAATTTTATTGATTTAATATAACTCAGAAAAACTTTTTGAAACATTACATAGATGGAGTAAGGTCTCTAAAAAGTCTCTAAGCCTTTGTCTCTCTGATTCTGTCTTAGAAACTATTCTAATAATATAATTAAAAGTGTGACTAAATTTTTATGCTAAATTACTATCACAATGCAATTTATTTTATTAAATATTAAAACTAATCTATATGTCAAATAAATATGATTAAACTCTTATCTAGAACATTTAGCAGACCCAGGTGCTAAAATACCATAAAGTTCTTAAATCCATGGTTCAAAGTTAATTTAATAATATGTGAAAAGCCCACCACATAATTGTAACTATAAAAATAATAAAGAAGTTATACACATGTGCATACATTTTTACAGTGTGTGTGTGAGAGAGTGTGTTTGTGTGTGTGTGTGTAGATATTATATAAGAGACAGAAGGGCCAAGAATGGTGGTGCTCATCTCTAATCCTAGTGACCTGGGAGGCTAACACAAGAGGATCACTAATTAAAAGCTAGCCTCAGGAACTTAACAAAAGCCATAAGCAACTTAGTGAAACCCTGCCTCAAAATAAAAAATTTCAATAAAAGAGCAAATGATGTGGCTCAGTGCTCAAGCACCCCTAGGTTCAATTCCTAGTATCAAAAAATAAATAAATAAATAAAAATAAAAATAAAAAAAGAATGGGGAGAGAGAGAGAAGAGCCTTAAAAATTGAGTTAGATTACTTGTTAACTACTTTGTTACTTCTTTATTATGTAATTGAGAGGTGCCAAATTCGCTTTAAAATACTTGAAATCAACTCATCTTATTTTGGGAAGAAAGAAAGAAAGAAAGAAAGAAAGAAAGAAAGAAAGAAAGAAAGAAAGAAAGAAAGAAAGAAAGAAAGAGAGAGAGAAAGAGAGAGAGGGAGGGAGGGAGGGAGGGAGGAAGGAAGGAAGGAAGGAAGGAAGGAAGGAAGGAAGGAAAAAACAGGAAGGAAGGAAGGAGGTAAGCAGAGAGGGAGAGAGGAAAGGAGATAGACTGAGGAAGGAAAGAAGAAAGTAAGGAAGGAAGAAAAGAAAGGGAGAGAAGTGTTAAAAGAATCAACAGTACATACAAGTTGTATAGTAAAGACATGATTTTCTTCACACTCTTGGTGATATATATGGTGTTATAAGCACAAGAAACACAATCAGGTCTACTTTCCATCAACTAAGACCAAACAATATTCCAGTCTGTTGGTTTAACAAGTGTTTTCGTTAGCATTTTTCCTGCTGTGACCTAAGACCTGGCAAGAACAAGAAGGAAAAGTTTATTTTGGCTCGTACTTTCAGAGGTTGAGTCCATGGTCAGCCAACTCCATAACTCTTGTTCCAAGGTGAGGCAGAACATCAGGACATGGCAACAAGGAAGGAGAGAGAGGGAGAGAGAAAGAGAAATCTCCATTCACCAAGGACAAAATACAAACTCCATATGCACACACCTCCAATGACCCACCCCTCTAGCCACACCCTACCTGCCTACAGTTACTGAATCCATGTCACCTAATTTCACCTCTGAAAATTCTTATATTGTCTCACATGTAAGCTTTTGGAGGACACCTCATATCCAACCTATAATGACAAGGATGCATGTATTTCTGGGACTTAAGAGAGGACTACAGAAAATAGCTAAAATTGAACAACCATTGAAGCATGCCATCAGCTCAGTGACCCCAGCAGCAAAAGTACTGGGTGTCACACTAGGAGCATTAGCTGAAAAAAGTTAGAGGAGGTCAAGCAGAAGGCAGGTCACCCATATCAGGGATGTTTGCAATAAAAAAAGTGCTTTCCTGGCACTCGAAAAGGTTATGTCTTTCAATGTGATTCTGACTATTTCTGAAATCTTCAGTTTCTGGCACAATATTTTCCAGACCTAATTTGTAATTCTGCACCAGCTCTGGAAACAACCTTTCATGCAAAAAGTCTAGCTTTCTTTGATGTGAACAGTATTTAGAAACAAATATCAAATCTTCAGATGCTAAGCATGTTCATTTGATATTGAAGTATCATTGTTCCTTGAGTCAGAACTAAAATATATATATATATATATATATATATATATACACATACACATTGTAAATACATATATTAATATATTTATTTTATATAACCTGTCTTATAGATAGATAGATAGATAGATAGATATGGTAAGTTTATTTTGAAACTACCAATTCCACTCCAGTACTACAAGATCTTCCTCACAGTACTCTTGTTTCATTTTTGGATTTCTCTCACTGAGAATTCTGACTGATCTCTTTAATTATTTATTCATTGATAACAATGTTTGAATGTGTTCCCTCAAAAGCAAGTGTTAGAAAAGTAATTCTCACTGCCACAGTGCTGAGAGATGGGGACTAATGAGAGATGATCAGGTCATGAGGGTAGAGTGAGTGAATCAATGCCTTTATTTCAGGAATGGGGTCCTGAGAGAAGGGCAAAATTTCCCCCTGGTCTCCCTCACCTCTATTGATCCTAGGCTTCCCAGCCTCAAGAATTATGAGCTGAAAAATTTCTATTCTTATAAATTATCCAGTCTGTGATAATTTATAATCACAAAACAGACCAAAATATGATATATGCAAAATATATAGTTGATACACTGATACCACTGAAATATCACAACTACTAATTCATGTTCAAGACTTCTTTGTAGTTCTTTTTAATAAATTGTATATGTAGTTGCAATTGCCTGGGGCAGTTTTATTTCCCTTTCTCTGTAAATATTTTATTAATCTGATGTAGAATTAGATTGTTTCTATTTGTATGTAATGTTGGTTTACTTTCAATCTTTATTGAATTAATTTTACTTTTTTATTACATTAAAAATAATACCTTTTTGGAAGTCAAAGTCATGTGAAAAGATCCACTTACAATGTGACTGTCCCCCTGACTATCACTGCCTTTTCCTCTAGGCAATCTGCCCGTTGGTTGTTTCAGCCTTCCTATTATTCCCTGTTGACAAAAATAAGTAGATTGCCCCCTTCTTGTTTCTTTATTCATTAAGTAACATACACCACTGACTGCTTTATGCTTTTTCTCTTGGTGCTGAGGATTGAAACCAGAGCCTATCCATGGAAGGCAAGCACTCTACCACTGAACTACACCCCAGTATTTATAGGATATTGGTCTGATGCTTGAGGTAAAACACCAAAATGTAAGAAGTCTTTCTCTCTCTCCCTTCTTCTTTCATGTATCTATTCTTTTTTTTTAAGAGAGAGAGAATTTTTTAATATTTATTTTTTTTAGTTTTCGGTGGACACAACATCTTTACTTTATTTGTATGTGGTGCTGAGGATCGAACCCAGCGCCCAGCCCATGCCAGGCGAGCGCTTTACTGCTTGAGCCATATCCCCAGCCCGTGTATCTATTCTTAATTTCTCAAATACATACTGTGTATAAGGCACTGTAGTAGACTTCTCAATTAGTTCATTCTTTCTTATATTTTGAATACATTCATTCTTATATTTTGAATACCAAAATTAAACAATATTTCTAACTTTGAGTGAAAAAAAGATTATAGTATTCAGTTTCTTATATGGATTTGGATTGAGACTGTAACAAATCATATTTTATTATCTATCTCAATGAATTTGCTGATTTTGAAAGCAGAGTAGAATTTTTATTTGATATTATGATGTAGAGGATTACATGAATTATTGTCCTAACTCTTGCTTATGTTAACCTCACAAAATATGGACATTTTTCCCAAGGAAATATGCTATGTAATGAAAATTTATTTCCATAAATGATGTTTAGTGAATCAAACCTAAGATTACTTGATTCAATTTTTATTTATTTTCCTTTTGGTGTCACTCATAGTAGGGAATAAACAATCTAGCAAGCCCATGACCATTAAATTAAAAAAAATTATTGAAATACCTATGTTTAAAAAAGGAAAACATGATATATAATTTAGGATCCTGAATGTTATTAGATGACTATACCCTAAATCTTAGTAAAGAGACCATTAACTAAATGCATATAGGAATATAAAAATAATAAAGAAAATAGAGAATACCCCAATGAATTATAAACAGAGGATAGTGATGCCTGAATAGTCTCCTGACTCAATATATCATTTGTCTTCAAGGAAAATCACTTTACAGTGTCAAAGATTAACTATGAAATATATTCACTATGTCATGTGTTCATTTTTCAAAAGTATACATTTAATACCCAGGAAGTAAAGAACATTCAGATAATTGTTGGATTCTCCTGACAAAAATAAATATAGAAAAGTCTCCATTAAGTGCATTCAGTACAAGATACCAGAGCAGCAGTAGTATTGAAGGCAGTGGTAAGGTACCAACACTAATAGGACAGTCATTTCATAAGACAAAGGAATTGAATCACATAATGAAATTTGTATGTATAACTAGATTGATTTAGGTTCAACATCTAACATCTCACATTTTCTGTGTTCCCTTGGGCATGCATATAACTTTGCTAGCTTAAGCTATATAGAAACAAGCTCATATCCATTTAAAAAGTAAATTAGACAATAAATATTAGAAATTCTGGAATTTATTTAATTCAGTTTTAGTGACACTTAATGATAAGTTCGTATTTCTCACCACTATTCTCAACCACCTCAACTTTCTATATCTTCATTGATATATACTAAATTTCTCCTAAACATATTTGACACATTTTTGTTTCTTCAATTTTCATTTTTAACCCATGTTACATAAAAATTTGAAAAATCTCACATTCTTTGTAAGTTTTCATTCTCATATTATTTGTATCTATCACCCAACTTCATTTAAAATAGAATACCAATCAAAGTGTCATGAGTCAAAACAATTCTATCAAACATAATTACACGTGTGTACCTAACTATCTAAAGGAACACTTCAAAAATAAAATCTTCACAGTGATTCCAAGTATCATCATCACCATCACAAACCATTGCCAATTCTTCCATGCACCATTTTTAATTAGAATTTTAAGTAAAATTTAATTCTACTTGTGTTTTTAACCTAATATTGACATTTTAAAATTTTGTTCTTCTATATTATTATTTTTATTTCAAATATGCCTTTCTATTTGGTCATGTTGTGAATATTTCAATATAATTTTACATAATATCATTCAAATTATCAATAGGTAGAGCATCACTATAGGCACATATCTGATAATATATATTGCTCAACTTCAGTGTGCTTTGTATGGGATTGGATGATAGATCTCCTTAATGGAGATAATATGACAGGAATCAAGTGTAAGAGCCAAAGATTGCATTACATGGATTCTAATATATTTAGATTGATACACAATTTGAATAGTTATTCAGAGTTTTTAATTTTAAAAGGAAAATATGATATTTTTAATATTTTATAGAACTATTATATTTCTCTTAGAGAAGAGAGAAAGCATTTCAGAGGTTTTCTGCACCTTTGAAAGTATTATAAAACCCTAAAAGAAGATAAAGCTCAACTTCTGTCTTTTACCTTTATTACTTTCAAATCTTCTTAGTGTCTAATTTTAGCAAATTTACATTATCATATTCATAGTAAGTCATTTCCACAAGGTTTTCAGTGGAAAGCAATAAATAGCTCCTTTTCTACTCTTTCTTCCACTTAAACTACCTATATACAACTACTTTTTAACTCTCACCTAAGAAATTATTGTTATTTATATTCATATTTTTTAAAACACATACTGATGTTGCTTCTTCAGATTATCTAGTTTAAGAATAAAATATTCAGGATCTGGGGCTCAGTGGCAGAGTGCTTGCCTAGCATGTGTGAAACACTGGGTTTGATCCTAAGCGCCACATAAAAATAAAAATAAAGGCATACTGTCCATACCCAACAACCCCCCCGAATTTTTTAAAAAAAGAATAAAATATTCAATCCCAAAATTGAAGAGAAGGAGTTAATTGTTTCCACAGACAGCACCTCCCAGCCTTACTTGCCACATGCAGATACTGTTCTATGTACCAATCCTCAAAATACAATCAAAAGGAAAGGTACTAAGAGACTAGATTGATCATATTGTTATGTACATATATTCACAAAGTATAATGAATCCCACTATTGTGTATAATTGTAATGCATTAATAAAAATATTTTTTAAGTTGTACTTTTTGGTTTGTTTAGTAATTATTCATTTTACATTGCTATGACTCTCTAAATCTTATATATCTGAACATTTACTCATGTATAATTAACTCATCTTTGTATATCACTTCTTGTTTCCCTGAAAGTTGATCATTCGTCTGATTTTTGTAGATTTTTTTTTCTATGTAGTTTTCATTGAAATCACAGCAACAAAACCCTCAACCATCATGTAAGCAGCCCTGAGAAGTTTAGCCATGCCATCCATTTCATCAATTAATGTTCTTATATAAGTCATTCACTTTGTTCTGGTTTGACAGCCTTCTCCATTTGTTGGACAATTAATCTTCCTTCCTACAATCAAAAAGATCTTTTTACTCTTTTCATTTTTTTAAATTTTGGGGGGTTTTTGTTCTATTATTTTTCTGGTTTTATCCATTGATCTGTTAGAGCATTTTCTTTGTCAACATTTTTTGGGGGTCTAGTATATATTAAAATGAGTTTGTACTGGCATATGTTTTGGTCATAAATAGAATTGCAGCTTATAAATCTTTTCTTCAGAATTTGAAAGAACTATGCCATAGAATTCTACTTTCACTCTTGCTATGAAAATAAATTTAATATTACTGAGTTAATATACATAGATGAAAAATATGTCTCAATTTGAAAAAGCCTCTTTTTGTGCCTGATTTTATAGCATAATTGTAAATAGTACCTTATTTGATATCAAAATGGTTCTAATTCACATGGTAAAGTATATGGTTATCCCATTTATATCTGACTTTTTCTAATCTGTAAGTTTTTTTAATTTGTTTTAATCACTTGTACATGACTGTAGAATGCACTTTGATACATATATAATGGAGTATATTTTCTCATTCTTCTGGTTACACCTGATGTAGAATCCCTCCACTCATAGTTATATATGTATATAGTCCAATAATGTGTGATTTATTCTACCATCCTTCATATTTCCATACCCACTTCTCTCCCTTCACCTTCCACTACCTAAAGTAAAATAACTCTGTTCTTCCCTAGTCACCCCCCCCCATTGTGAATTATGATCCACATAAAAGAGAGAACTTTTGGCCTGTGTTTTTGGGGGACTGGTTGTTTTCACTTAGAATGGCATTCTTTAGTTCTATCCTTTTACTGACAAATGCCATCAATTCATTCTTCTTTAAGGCTGAGTAATGTGTATATATATCTCACATGTTTTATCCATTCATCTGTTGAAGGGCACAATGTTGGTTCCAGAGTCTAACTAATGTGAATTGAGCTGCTATAAACATTGATGTGGCTGCATCACTGTAATATGCTGATTTTAAATCCTTTGGGTATAAACTGAGAATTGGGATAGTAGCTAGGTCAAATGGTGGTTCCACTCCAAGTGTTCTGAGGAATCTCCATACCACTTTCCATAATGATTGCAACAATTTGTATTCCCAACAACAATGTATGAGAGTAACTTTTCCCCACATCCTAGACAATAGTTATTGTTGTTTGTATTCTTGATAATTGCCATTCTGACTGGAGTGAGATGAAATCTTTTTTTTTTTTTATTGGTCGTTCATAACATTACATAGTTCTTAATACATCATATTACACGGTTTGATTCAAGTGGATTATGAACTCCCGCTTTTACCCCGTATACAAATTGCTGTATCACATCAGTTACCCTTCCATTGATTGACATATTGCCTTTCTAGTGTCTGATGTATTCTGCTGTCTGTCCTATTGTCTACTATCCCCCCTCCCCTCCCCTCCCCTCCCCTCCCCTTTTCTCTCTCTACCCCTTCTACTGTAAATCATTTCTTCCATTTGTATTCTCTTGTCTTACCCCTCCTTTCCTCTTATATGACATTTTGTATAACCCTGAGGATCGCCTTCCATTTCCATGCAATTTCCCTTCTCACTCCCTTTCCCTCCCACCTCTCATCCCTGTTTACTGTAAATATTCTTCTCAAGCTCTTCGTCCCTACCCTGTCCTTGTTTACACCCCTTATATCAAAGGAGTCATTTGGTATTTGTTTTTTAAAGATTGACTAGCTTCACTTAGCATAATCTGCTCTAATGCCATCCATTTCCCTCCAAATTCTATGATTTTGTCATTTTTTAATGCAGAGTAATACTCCATAGTGTATAAATGCCACATTTTTTTTATCCATTCATCTATTGAAGGGCATCTAGGCTGGTTCCACAGTCTTGCTATCGTGAATTGAGCTGCTATGAACATCGATGTAGCAGTGTCCCTGTAGCATGCTCTTGTTAGGGCTTTAGGGAATAGACCGAGAAGGGGAATAGCTGGGTCAAATGGTGGTTCCATTCCCAGCTTTCCGAGAAATCTCCATACTGCTTTCCAAATTGGCTGCACCAATTTGCAGTCCCACCAGCAATGAACAAGAGTGCCCTTTTCCCCACATCCTCTCCAGCACTTATTGTTGTTTGACTTCCTAATGGCTGCCAGTCTTACTGGAGTGAGATGGTATCTTAGGGTAGTTTTGATTTGCATTTCTCTGACTGCTAGCGATGGTGAGCATTGTTTCATGTACTTGTTGATTGATTGTATGTCCTCCTCTGAGAAGTGTCTGTTCAGGTCCTTGGCCCATTTATTGATTGGGTTATTTGTTATCTTATTGTCTAATTTTTTGAGTTCTTTGTATATTCTGGTTATTAGGGCTCTATCTGAAGTGTGTTGAGTAAAGATTTGTTCCCAGGATGTAGGCTCCCTGTTTATCTCTCTTATTGTTTCTTTTGCTGAGAAAAAACTTTTTAGTTTGAGTAAGTCCCATTTGTTGATTCTATTTGTTAACTCTAGCGCTATGGGTGTCCTATTGAGGAATTTGGAGCCCGATCCCACAGCGTGTAGATCATAACCAACTTTTTCTTCTATCAGATGCCGTGTCTCTGATTTAATATCAAGCTCCTAGATCCATTTTGAGTTAACTTTTGTGCACGGCGAGAGATAGGGATTCAGATTCATTTTGGTGCAAATGGATTTCCAGTTTTCCCAGCACCATTTGTTGAAGATGCTATCCTTCCTCCATTGCATGCTTTTAGCCCCTTTATCAAATATAAGATAGTTGTAGTTTTGTGGATTGGTTACTGTGTCCTCTATTCTGTACCATTGGTCCACCCGCCTGTTTTGGTACCAGTACCATGCTGTTTTTGTTACTATTGCTCTGTAGTATAGTTTGAAGTCTGGTATCGCTATACCGCCTGATTCACACTTCCTGCTTAGTATTGTTTTTGCTATTCTGGGTCTTTTATTATTCCATATGAATTTCATGATTCTTTTATCTATTTCTACAAGATATGCTGTTGGGATTTTGATTGGCATTGCATTGAACTTATAGAGAACTTTTGGTAATATCGCCATTTTGATGATGTTAGTTCTGCCTATCCATGAGCAGGGTATGTTTTTCCATCTTCTAAGGTCTTCTTCTATGTCTTTCTTTAGGGTTCTGTAATTTTCATTGTATAAATCTTTCACCTCTTTTGTTAGGTTGATTCCCAAGTATTTTATTTTTTTGGGGGATATTGTGAATGGAGTAGTTGTCCTCATTTCCGTTTCAGAGGATTTGTCGCTGATATACAGGAATGCCTTTGATTTATGCGTGTTGATCTTATATCCTGCCACTTTGCTGAATTCATTTATTAGCTCTAATAGCTTCTTTGTAGACCCTTTTGGGTCTGCTAGGTATAGAATCATATCATCTGCAAATAGTCATAATTTAAGTTCTTCTTTTCCTATTTTTATGCCTTTAATTTCTTTTGACTGTCTAATTGCTCTGGCCAGTGTTTCGAGGACTATGTTGAACAGAAGTGGTGAGAGAGGGCATCCCTGTCTTGTACCAGATCTTAGAGGGAATGCCTTCAATTTTTCTCCATTCAGAATGATGCTGGCCTGTGGCTTATCATAGATTGCTTTTACAATGTTGAGGTATGATCCTGTTATCCCTAATTTTTCTAGAGTTTTGAACATAAAGGGATGCTGTACTTTGTCGAATGCTTTTTCTGCATCTATTGAGATGATCATATGGTTCTTATTTTTAAGTCTATTGATGTGGTGAATAACATTTATTGATTTCCGTATATTAAACCAGCCTTGCATCCCAGGGATGAATCCTACTTGATCATGATGTATAATTTTTTTGATATGTATTTGAATCCGATTCGCCAGAATTTTATTGAGGATTTTTGCGTCAAGGTTCATTAGAGATATTGGTCTGTAGTTTTCCTTCTTTGATGTGTCTTTGTCTGGTTTCGGAATCAGGGTGATGTTGGCCTCGTAGAATGAATTTGGAAGTTCTCCCTCTTTTTCTATTTCCTGAAATAGCTTGAAAAGTATTGGTGTTAGTTCCTCTTTAAAGGTTTTGTAAAACTCTGCTGTATACCCATCCGGTCCTGGGCTTTTCTTAGTTGGTAGTCTTTTGATGGTTTCTTCTATTTCCTCTATTGTTATTGGTCTGTTTAGGTTGTCTATATCCTCCTGGCTCAATCTGGGCAGATCATAAGACTCAAGGAATTTATCTATGCCTTCACTATCTTCTATTTTATTGGAGTATAAGGATTCAAAGTAATTTTTGATTATCTTCTGTATTTCTGAAGTGTCTGTTGTGATATTGCCTTTTTCATCCCGTATGCTAGTAATTTGGGTTCTCTCTCTTCTTCTCTTCGTTAGCATGGCTAAGGGTCTGTCAATTTTATTTATTTTTTCAAAGAACCAGCTTTAAGTTTTGTCAATTTTTTCAATTGTTTCTTTTGTTTCAATTTCATTAATTTCAGCTCTGATTTTAATTATTTCTTGCCTTCTACTTCTTTTGCTGTTGTTTTGCTCTTCTTTTTCTAGGATTTTGAGATGAAGTATGAGATCATTTATTTGTTGGTTTTTTCTTTTTTTGAGGAATGAACTCCAAGCAATGAATTTTCCTCTTAGAACTGCTTTCAATGTGTCCCATAGATTCCGATATGTTGTGTCTGTGTTTTCATTTAACTCTAGGAAGTTTTTAATTTCCTCCTTGATGTCTTCTAAAACCCATTGATCACTCAGCAACCTATTGTTCATTCTCCAGGTGATGCTTGATTTTTCCTTTCTTCTTTTATCATTGATTTTCAGTTTCATTCCATTATGATCAGATAAGATGCATGGTATTATCTCTACCCCTTTGTATTGTCTAAGAGTTGCCCTGTGACATAGTATATGGTCTATTTTTGAGAAGGTTCCATGTGCTGCTGAGAAAAAAGTGTAGCTACTTGATGTTGGGTGGTATAGTCTATATATGTCAATTAAGTCTAGGTTGTTAATTGTGTTATTGAGTTCTATAGTTTCCTTATTTAACTTTTGTTTGGAAGATCTGTCCAGTGGTGAGAGAGGTGTGTTGAAGTCTCCCATGATTATTGTATGTTGGTCTATTAGACTCTTGAACTTGAGAAGAGTTTGCTTGATGAACATAGCTGCACCATTATTTGGGGCATATATATTTATGATTGTTATGTCTTGTTGGTGTATGGTTCCCTTGAGCAGTATGAAGTGTCCTTCTATATCCCTTTTGATTAGCTTTGGCTTGAAATCTATTTTATTAGATATGAGTATGGACACTCCTGCTTGTTTCCGCGGTCCATATGAGTGATATGATTTTTCCCAACCTTTCACCTTCAGTCTATGTATATCTTTTCCTATCAAATGCGTCTCCTGTAGACAGCATATTGTTGGGTCTTGTTTTTTGATCCATTCTACTAGCCTGTGTCTCTTAATTGGTGAGTTTAAGCCATTAACATTTAGGGTTATTATTGAGATATGGTTTGTTCTTCTATCTATATTTGTTTATTGATGTTACTAAACCTGATTTGTTATCCTCTTTGACTACTTTCCCCCCTTTACTGTCCTACCTCCCATTGTTGGTTTTCAATGTTATTTTCCATTTCCTCTTCCTGTAATGTTTTGCCAAGGATTTTTTGAAGAGATGGTTTTCTAGCTGCGAATTCTTTTAACTTTTGTTTATCGTGGAAGGTTTTAATTTCATCTTCTTACCTGAAGCTTAATTTCGCCGGATACACGATTCTTGGTTGGAGCCCATTGTCTTTCAGTGTTTGAAATATGTTATTCCAGGATCTTCTAGCTTTCAGAGTCTGTGTTGAGAGATCAGCTGTTATCCTGATTGGTTTACCCCTAAATGTAATCTGCTTTCTTTCTCTTGCAGCTTTTAAAATTCTCTCCTTATTCTGTATGTTGGACATCTTCATTATAATGTGTCTAGGTGTGGATCTCTTATGATTTTGCACATTCGGCGTCCTGTAGGCTTCTAGGATTTGGGATTCTGTCTCAATCTTCAATTCTGGGAAGTTTTCTCGTATTATTTCACTGAATAGACTGTTTATTCCTTTGGAATGGAGCTCTGTGCCTTCCTGTATCCCAATGACTCTTAAATTTGGTCTTTTGATATTGTCCCATAATTCTTGGATGTTCTGCTCATGGTTTCTTAGCAGACTTGCTGAGCTGTCTATGTTCTTTTCCAGTTGAAATACTTTGTCTTCATTGTCTGATGTTCTCTCTTCTAAGTGATCTACTCTGCTGGTAGTATTCTCAATTGAGTTTTTAAGTTGGTTTATTGTTTCCTGCATTTCTAGAATTTCAATTTGTTTGTTTTTTATTACCTCTATCTCCCTGTGAAATTGATCTTTTACTTCCTGGATTTGTTTGTCAATGTGATCTTTCATTGTCTGATTTTGCTGTCTCATGTCTTCCTTGAGACTCCAGATCATCTGAAGCATATATATCCTGAACTCTTTATCTGATATTCCATCTGTTGCAGCTATTACCTCTTCTAAAGTTGAGTTGACCTGCATTGCTTGTGGTCCTTTCTTTCCTTGTCTTTTCATACTGCTCGCGTTTCTTTCTGCTTGGTGCAACTGTTGTGTTTTGAAATTTACCCCCTATTTATTTATGTTGCTCTTGTATACTTGAAAAGTCTCCCTTGCAGGTGCGGGCGGCGGCTGTGCCCCTACTCCAATTGGGGTGACGTGTCTACCACGCTGGCGGCTCTCTGGGCCTGTTCCGGGAGTGGAAGGCGACTCTGCTCTGTCCCTATTCCAATTGGGGTGTCGTGACTACAATGCTGGCAGGTCGCTGGGCCTGTTCCGGGCGTGGGCGGTGGGCTTGGCTGGCGGGATTCCACCTAATGGCAGTCCCTAACCTCCCTGCTTGCTAATTAATGGCTTCTCTGAGGCGCCACGCCTTCTGTAGCTGCGGGGCAGGCCGCGCGAATCAGTTGGCCTGGATCTCCGGGGTCCTGCTGCTGGCTGTTTTGATGTTGCAAGCTGTTGGAGAGTGGTGGTGTATTCTTCAGCTTTCCTGGATGGTGGCCGCTGACTGCCTGGATGGAGTGTCCGCTGTTTTGATGTTGCACTCTGAAGGAGAGTGGCGGTGTATCCTTCAGCTTTCCCGGATGGTGGCCGCTGACTGCCTCGGTGGAGTGTCCGCTGTGGGGGATGGGACTGTATCGCTTCCTTCCCCTTCTGAGATCCCGTGCTCGGCCCAAGGGTCCGTGTGGGCTTGGCTGTTGGGATTCCACCTAATGGCCTTCCCTAACCTCCCTGCTTGCTAATTAATGGCTTCACTGAGGCGCCACGCCTTCTGTAGCCGCAGGGCAGGCCGCGCGAATCAGTTGGCCTGGATCTCCGGGGCCCTGCTGCAGGCTGCTGGGATCCCTGGCACTCTTGTGAGATGAAATCTTACAGCAATTGTAATTTGCATTTCTCTAACTGCTAAAGATGTTGAGCATTTTTTCACATATTTGTTGATTGATTGTATTTCTTATTCTGTGAAGTGTCTGTTTAGTTCCTTGGCCCATTTATTGGTTTGGTTACTTGTTATTTTGGTGTAATTTTTGTTGTTGTTGTTATTGCTGTTGAGATATATATATATATATATATATATATATATATATATATATGCTCTATCTGAGGTGCACATGGTAAAGATTTTTTTTTTTTTCTGATTCTATGGACTCTTTTTTCACATTATTGATTATTTTGCTGAGAAGAAACTTTTTACTTTGAATCTATCTCATTTATTGATTCTTGATTTTACTTCTTGTGCTTTAGGGGTCTTGTTAAGGAAGTCAGATCCTAGGCCCACATGGTAAAGATTTGGTCCTACTATTAGGCACAGGTCCTCTGTTTTAGTGCTAAGTCTTTGATCCACTTTGAGTTGAGTTCTGTGCAGGGTGAGAAATAGGGATTTAATTTCATTTTGCTGCATATGGATTTCCAGTGTTCTCAGAACTATTTGTTGAAGAAGGTATCTTTTCTCTAAGTATGTTTATGACACTTGTGTCTAGTATGAGATTACTGTATTTATGTGGGTTTGTGTCTATGTCTTCTATTCTGTACCATTGGTCTATGTGTCTGTTTGGTGGTAATACCATGCTGTTTTGTTATTATAGCTCTGTATAGTTTAAGATCAGATATTATGCTGCCTTCTGCTTTACTCTTCTTGCTAAGAATTGCTTTGGCGAATCTGGGTCCCTTTTTTTTCCAAATTAATTTCATGATTGCTTTTTCTATTTCTATGAAGAATGTCATTGGGATTTTAAGAGGAATTGCATTAAATCTGTATAATGCTTTTGGTAGCATGGCCATTTCAATAATATTAATCTGCTTATCCAAGAGCATGAGAGGTCTTTTTATCTTCTAAGGGTTTCTTTGATTCCTTTCTTTAGTGTTCTTTAGTTTTCATTGTGGAAGTCTTTCACCTTTTTTGTTAGATTTATTTCCAGTTATTTTATTCTTTTTGAGATTATTGTGAATAGGGTAATGTTTCTAATTTCTTTTTCAGTGGATTCACCATTGATGTGTGTTGAGAGCCACAGCTGAAGGGGCCCCAGCAAACTTCCAGCTGATTGGCTCACGGAGGCCCCAGCAAACTTCCAGGTGATTGGCTCACCATGGCCCTAGCAAACTTCCAGCTGCCAGCTGATTGGCTCCTCTGCGGTGATGCTCATTGAGCTGTTTCCCCGCCCTTTCAGACCACGGAGCTGCTCATTGGGGGACCCTTTTGGCTCCGCCCACATGACCCAGCCAATCGGCCTCAAGAGCAGGAGGAGTAGGGGGTTGAGAGGCTCCTGGGAAGCCAGTGGTGGCAGTTGGGCTCTGAGGGAATTCCTGAAGAGCTCGTGTGGTGCGGCGTGTGTGTTCTAAAAATAAAGTTCATTTCTGCTTGATAAGTGGCTCGTGAATTGTGCCCAGCCAGACTGCACCAGATGTGTATGGACATGTTTGATTTATGGGTATTGATTTTATATCCTGGTACTTTGCTAAATTCACTTATTAGTTATAGAAGTTTTCTGGTAAAATTTTTTTGGATCCTCTAAATATAGAATCATGTCTTTGGCAAACAGTGATAGTTTGATTTCTTCTTTTCCTATTCATATCCCTTTAATTTTTTTCATCTAATTGCTATGGTTACAGTTTTAAGGACTATGTTGAATAGAAATAGTGAAAGAGGGCATCCCTGTCTTGTTTTAGTATTCACAGAAAATGCTTCCAATTTTTCTCCATTTAGAATGATGCTGATCTTGGGTTTAGTATAGATAGCTTTCACAATGTTGTGGTACATTCCTTCTATCACTATTTTTTCTAGTGTTTTGAACATGAAAGAGTGCTGTATTTTGTCAAATGTTTTCTCTGCATCAATTGATATAAACATATGATTCTTATCTTTAAGTCTATTGATGTGATGAATTATGTTTATTGATTTCCAATTATGTTTATTGTTGAATCAACCTTGCATCCCTTCAATGAACCTCACTTAATCATGGTGCCACTATATTCTAAATATGTGTCTGTATGCGATTTGCCAGAATTTTATTGAGAACTTTTGAATTGGTATTCATCAGGGATATTGATCTGAAATTTTCTTTCCTTGATATGTCTTTGTCTAGTTTGGGTATCAGGGTGATACAAATCTCATAGAATGAGTTTGTAAGTATTCCCCGTTTTTCTATTTCATGAAATAATTTGAGGAATATTGGTATTAATTCTTTTTTGAAGGTCTTGCAGAACTCAGGTGAGAATCCATCTGGTCCTGGGCTTTTCTTGGCTGTTAGGCTATTGATGATGTCTTCTATTTCATTGCTTGAAATTGATCTGTTTAAATTCTGTATGTACTTCTGATTCACTTTGGGCAGATCCTATGCCTTTAGAAATGTGTCAGTGTCTTCAAGGTTTTCTATTTTACTGCAGTATAAATTTTCAAAATAGCATCTAATTGTTTTTTTGTATTTCAATAGTGTCTGTCAATAGTGTCTGTCACTTCTGATTAACATTGGCTTGAAGTCCACTTTATCTGATAAAAGGGTGGAAACTGCTGCTTGTTTATGAGATCTATGTGAGTGATGTTTTCCCATCCTTTTACCTTTAGGCTGTGGATCTTTGCCTATGAGGTGAGTCCCTTGGGTTTTGTTTTTTAATCCAATCTGCCGGTCTATGTCTTTTGATTGATAAGTTTAGGCCATTAGCATTGAAAGTTATTATGGAGATATGAATTGTGTTCCCAGACACTTTGGTTTATTATTGGTTTTTAATTTACCTTAGTTTCTCCTTTGATTGACTATTCCTTTAGTGATGTTCCTCTCTTTACTGGGTTTCATTTTTTTTTTCATCCTAATGGATTATATTGTTGAGAATATTCTGCAGGGCAGGCTTTCTAGTTGTAAATTCTTTTAACTTCTGTTTATCATGGAAGGTTTTTATGTCATCTTCAAATCTGAAGCTTAATTTTACAGGATATAAAATTCTTAGTTGGCATCCACTTTCTTTCAGAGCTTGAAATATATTATTCCAGTACCTCCTAGCTTTGAGTGTCTGGGTTGAGAAATTAGTAGAGGTCCAAATTGTTTTCCTCCATATATAATTTGATTATTTTGTCTCATGGCCTTCAAGACTTTGTCCTTATTCTCTGTGTCAGTCATTCTTATTATAATGTGTGTTGTATAATGTCTGTTGTATTTTTTCTTATTTAGGGTCCTGTAAGCCTCTTGTATTTGATTTTCCATTTTATTCTTTAGGTTTGCAAAATTTTATGATATTATATCATTGAAAAAATTGTGCATTACTTTGGTTTGTATCTCCACTCCTTTGTCTATCCTGAAAACTCTTAAATTTGTTCTTTTTATGTTATCCCATAATTCTTGGATGTTCTACTTATGGTTTCTTACCATCTTCTATGCATGGTCAACTTTGTTTTCAAGAATATATATTTTTTTATTCATTGCCTGAGTTCCTGTCTTCCAAGAGTTTTAATCTGTTGGTGATGCTTTCTATCGAATTTATAATTTCATTTACTGATTCTTTTATTTCAAGGATATTTGCTTGGTTTTTATCCATAACCTTTAACTCTTTGTTAAAGTGATTTTCACTTCCTTGCTTTTTTTTTTTTTGATTTCAGTTCTTATACCATCCTTTACTTCACAGATTAGTTTAACTATGTACTTTTTAAACTCTGACACTTCTACTGTGCTGTTAGTGGATTCTATTATTGGAGCATCTTTGTTTGGGGTGGGCACGTTATTCCCTTGTTTTCATGTTGTTCATGTGTTTTCCCATCTAGCAATATGGATCTGAGGCAGCACAAATTCTACTCTACAGACTTATAGTGTCCCAGAAAGTTTCCAGTACCTTTCCTTTAAGGGGGGGAGACCAATATCAACAGCATCCAATGCAAAGAACATACAGCCCCAAACCCAACAGATCCTATTAAGACTTCCACAGTTATCTCGAAATAAACAGAAATGATGAGTTTAATTATTGTCTACACTATATACAGAAAATTTTCTAAAAGGGTTTACAATTTCAAATGTTGCATAAAGAACAAAATTGGTGCAAGACATATGCATCAGAGAGGAGAAAAGAAGCCACAAGTAAAAATATACACAAAGAGTGAAAGAGGAATTGATAGAGATTGACCATTAGCAGGAGAAAAGATAAAGAATCCAGGAGAAGAGTCAAGCAAGAGAAATATATATATATATATATATATATATATATATATATACACAATAAAAAGCTGAAACTGTAAAATACCATTAAAAATCACAGTCTTCAACAAAGTGATGCATGAAAAATACCTGGTTTCAAATATAGTAGAGGTTAGAAAAAAGAAAAAAAATCATTTAAAAACAAAAATAAAAGAAAACTCAGTAGAATATTGAACAACTGTTTGCTTCAGTGTTCAAAGGTTTCTCAGTCCTGTCTCTGATTCTTCATGAGATTGCCAAGCTCAGACGGGCCCATGAAGATTCAGTCACTCATGGATCTCTGTTTCAGGAACCCCAGGCTTTACCATGTTGCAGCCCCAAGATATCAAGGCTGTTCCAATTTGCACAGAGATCACCAGATATGCACTCACACAGAGGAGCAACCCTGAAAAGAAGCTGCAAGATGGCAATCACCAGCACTCCCAACAGGAAGACTGCAGGAGCAGCCAACCCAGCAGATACTCCAACATGGGACCTGGCCCCAGCAGGTGTCCCCAAACAGAGGAGTTGTGTCCTTACATGGTGGTGGCACCAAACTGGCCATCCCCAGAAACCCCAGGTGCTTTCTGGCATCCCAAGATGGAGGTAGCCGCATGCAACCAATTCTACAAGCACTCTGGCAGTGGACTTCTGGGCAATGGCAGCAGCCAGTCATCAGCAGTGGGCAGGGTTGGTAGACAGTAGCACACAGAGAACTAGTTTGGCAGTAGCCCCACTTGTAGCAGTGCACACTCCGGTTGACTGTAGCAGTGGCATGTGCTGCAGCAGCAGCATGGGTGGCAGGGACCTAGGAGGAGCTGTGGCTAAAGAAACGAACTTCAAGAAATGGCAATGGAGTCTTGATCTGTACATTTTTTTTAATGTGTGTTTTCTTTGTGTATGTGTGTGTTTCCCATTTAATCTGTAATTTTGGTGTGGTATGAACCATTTTCATTTATTGATTTAAGCATTGTTTTTCCCTTTTGAGAAATCTTGCAGTCCATTGGTGAATTGTTTCTCTAGGTTCTCTTTCTATATCTGAAATTCTGTTTCTATATATATCAATGTATTCTATTTCTATATAAGACAAGTCTTTGGACTTTTCCAATTTCTCTCCAACTTTCCTTCAATTTTTATTTTAAGTTATTTTCTGAGGAATTACCTGTACTTTATTTTTAAAATTCTCTACTGAGCCTTTCCCCTCTTTCATTATATTTTTAATACATAAGACCAAAGAGTTCTTATTTGTTCTCTGAATATTTATTTTTTTAATTGAATGATATTCTTGTTTCATAATCATAGCAGCCTGTGTTTGTTATGTTAAAAAATAATAAGTATCTAAAGATTTTCACAAGTTTTATTTTATTTTTAATTGACACATAATTTAAATGTTTGTGTGGTGTAGTGTGATGTTCCTATATTTATACATTCATTGTGTAATGATTAAATTGGGCAAATCAGCACATCTATCACATTCAACATTTATCATTTCTTTCTATGAGAATATTTAAAATCCTCCCTCGTAGCTATATTGAAATGTATAATATATTGTTGTTAATTGTAGTTACCCTACTGTGTAATACAACACCAGATCATAGTCTGTTTCCTGAAAGTTACACTTGCTTTTCATGTGAAAGATTTTTCCCAGTTGTTTGGTAACTTTTGATTGACTACTTATATTTAAGCATTGATGAATAAAAAATGGTTAGTAGTTAGATGTGCTGGAGTCTAATTTTTGAACAGTGAGCTTCCTGGAAAGGTAGCAATTTTCATGCATTTAATTTCAGAAATTTTCAATGTCAATTTCTTAGGAGTTTCTTTTTGATCTGTTCAAATACTCTAGATAAGTACAACCTCCTATTCATCAGAACAAGTTTTATCTGCCTAGATTCTGGATACTAAATGAAGGATACTGGTCAGAGTAGAAAGGGTAGTCTTAGTATTTAGTCTGAATATAATCTAATTTTCATTTTAATTTTTTTAATTCTAATTTGTTACATATTACAGCAGAATGCATTATAATTTATATTACACATATAGAGCACAATTTTTCATATATCTGGTCATATATAAGGTATATTCACAACATTTGTGTCTTCATACATGTTCTTGGAGTAATGATGTTCATCACATTCCACCATCTTTCTTACCCCATGCCCCCCTCCCTTCCCCTGCCACCCCTTTTCCCTATTTAGAGTTTCTTTATTGCTCCCCTGCTCTTCCTCTCAACCCCACTAGGAATCAGCCTCCTTATATCTGAGAAAACATACAGCATTATTTTTTTGGAGGGGGGGATTCGCTAACTTCATTTAGCATTAGATTCTGCAACTTCATCATTTACCTGTAAATGCCATGATTTTATTATTTTTTTTTTTTTGCTGAATAATATTCCATTGTGTGTATATACCACATTTTCTTTATCCATTTATCTACTGAAGGGCATCTAGGTCAGTTCCAATTCGACAGTTAGATATTTATTGTGCTGCTATAAACATTGATGTGACTGTGTCCCTGTAGTATGCTCTTTTTAAGTCTTTTGGGTATTGAATGGGGAGAGGGATAGCTGGGTCAAATTGTGGTTTCATTCATAGCTTTCCAAGGAATCTCTATACTGCTTTCCATATTGGCTGCACCAATTTGCAGTCCCACCAGCAATGTATGAGTGTGACTTTTCCCCCACATCCTTGCCAAAACTTAGTGTTTGTGCTTTTAATAACTGCCATTCTGACTGGAGTGAGATGAAATCTTAGAGCAGTTTTGATTTGCATTTCTCTGATTGCTAATGATGATGAACATTTTTTCATATATTTGTTGATTGATTCTACATTGTCTTCTGAGAGGTGTCTGTTCAGTTCCTTGGCCCATTTATTGATTGGGCTATTTTTTTTTATATGTGTGCATGTGTGTGTGTTTGGTGCTTAGCTTTTCTTTATGTGCCCTGGAGATTAATACTCCATCTGATGTGTGAGTGATAAAATTTTTTTCCCATGATGTAGACTATGTATTCACCTCACTGATTGTTTCTTTTGCTGAGAAGAAAATAGACTGGTAGACCAATGTTACAGAATAGAGGACACAGAGAGCCAGCCACATAATTACAGCTATCTTATATTAGACAAAGGTGCCAAATACAGACAATGGAGAAAAGAGAGTATCTTGGTGCTGGGAAAACTGGAAATCCATATGCAACAAAATGAAATGAAACCCCTATCTCTCACCAGGTGCAAAACTCAACACAAAGTGGATCGAAGAGCTAGAAATTAAACTAGAGACACTGTGCCTATCAAAAGACAAAAGTAGGCCCAAATCTTCATCATGTTGGATTAGGCCCCAACTTCCTTAATAAGACTTCTATAGCACAAGAATTAAAATCAAGAATCAATAAATGGGATGGATTCAAACTAATTTCATCTCTTGTTTAAACTTCTAAACTGCTGTGGTGTCTCTTCTCCCATTCACCATTTCTTTGTGGATTTAACTCTTTTAAAAGTGTTGTCATACTGTTGTGTGGAGGAGTCTTCAATCTACTCCTATGACTACTTGACCTACCCATGTTACCTAAATACTTTATTAGAATTATATTATTTTTAGTAACTAGTTTAACTAATGATAAAGTCAGATTCACAAAATAAAATTTCAACTTTGCTTCTTTTGTCTGAATATGTTTCATTTTTAGTGGAAAATCCAGTTTGTGATATCTATAGAGTTCAATCCACTTAGAGTTTTCTCAGCCCATTCAAAGGTTATTACAATTCCTAGTTTCAGTGTTTTCTTGTTTTTCTTCTAGCCTTTGATACTTGCTGCTGATGACTGTAATTTCAAGAAGTCTCTAAGCCTGGAACTTATTAATGTCATATTTTTTTGCACTATTAACTACATAGTTAATAGTGCAATAGGCTATCACTTACCTATCCCTGAGTCATATCCTTAAAACCCTATGTTGTTCTTAGAATCTACTTCTTTTGCATTAGGCTCAAGTGGGAAACAGGTAAACTGATTCTTTCAAAAATTGACAGCTTTTCAGTTGTTTAGCAAACTTAGCACAAAATCTATCTAATTCCCATATATGCCTCTGTTTCTAACTATTTTGTTCTTTTCCTAATTTTTCAGTCTGGTTATATTTTATTTATCTAAGATAAGAAAAGAAGGGAAAATAAGACAGATCATTGCCTTAGCATGCAATTTTTAAGGATATTATTTAGATCAGAAGCCAAGATGAACCTTATTTTGTTTCCACTCTCTGTCTTCCTTCTTTAGTCACCAAAATGAAGCTTAGTTTAAATGGAGAAATATTACACACACATACAATTAGTTATAAACATATGTATATTTTTCTGCATCCATTTATTTTAATTAATAAATAGCTAAGCACAACAATAGCTAATAAACTTCTACAATAATTTATGTATAATTAATATAAATTTATGGATATTTTACCTATAATAGCATAAACAATATGTGTTATTATTTAATTTGTTATTAAGACTATATTAATGAATAATCTTAGTGCAAAAACTGTGTATAAAAATACCTATTAAACTCTCCAAGTATTTTGTTGGCATAAATTATAGATGTAAAATTACTGGATTAAGATTAATTTTTTATGAAATATGACAAGATGATTTCAATGCAGTTCTTACTAATCCATACTGTGAGCAATTTAAAAGTATTTTTTGAAAATTTCTCTCAAAAGTTTGTGAGAATAAGCTTATAAACTTGCTTGCATTGTCTCAGAAACAAATGTTGGAGGACACCTAATACCTCAACCATACAGTTGATAAATAAGATTGTGACTCATCTAATTGGCCTTGTTAATTCTTTTCACTTTAAAAGTACAATTATGGAAGATGAAATTGAGTTTTAATTATTAGCATATATCTAAATAAGGTAAGAGCCAAACATTCTTGTGAAATACAGGAGAGATTTTAAATGTTCTAAGCAGAGTTTGGATCAAAATGTCCTAAGGATCAACCTTAGTATTTTTTAGTCATCTATTGTTCAGTCCAATAAAGAAGGATGACAGATTCCAGGACAACTATGCCAAAATTCTATCTCTGAATTCATCTATAATAGATGAGAAAAGAATCCTGAGAATAAGAAAAACTGGAAATAACTTCATATAATATAATCCCAAAACCTGAACTCCACATCAATCATAAAAATACATAAGACATCTATAATATTTACTATGTTCCAGTAATTGTTACTTCTTTTAATTACAAAGATAGGCTGCAAGGTGTTTAGCTTTATTGCATACATTTGTAGATGATAATAATAGGCACAGATAATAAGTAACATGTCCACATCTAAAGGTTTAGTGAAAAATCCCAAAAGTCTAAGATTATCTACTCAAAGCAGACTCCTAACTGACTCTGCATAATAATATTGGTGAAATACATTATTAAATAACACAATATTTGACAATTTTATCTATAATTTGCCAGCTAGATTAGTACCTGAATTTATCTCTAGAATAATGACATTTTCTAGTAAGGCCTATTACACAGTAATATTGGCTTTCAGTTTTACACAAATATCTGTCTGGACAGCCTCTTCCCTGACAAGCATATATCATTTAAACAAACAGCATCCACTTTGCTAGGGAACTGAATGATGATTACAGGAAATTTCTGTTCCATGAGTTGTGAGCTCATCTGAAGTCAACTCTGTAGTTTTATACATGTGTCCTTGAAGAGCGGACAATACCTATGCTGAGAGAAAACTGGGACAGATATCTATTTACAAGAGGAACCAAAAAATATAAGGTATCAGACTAAGCAAAACTAGGACCAATTCTTTCATGAGAACATTGTGAAAATGTTTCCCCATTAGCTGAATTCTACTAATAAATAGGAGATCCAACAGAGAAGATAAAGATAGAAAAATCATCTTAAAATAGTGCTATTTTTTGTATATTAATCTTTGCAAAATAAAAAGGGTCCCCAGGAAGCATTTTTTTTCTTTAACTGATAATGGGAAAAGAAGCCCCAAATCATCTGTTTCCAGGTAACCTTAAAGCTTTCCTTATGTTCAGGAGCCAGGTGAAGAACAAAGGCATAGTACTTAGTCTTGTTTGTTCTCTTAGATTACACAGTTCTCACTAGGCCTTTGACTTTCAAAAAAAAAAAATCCAATTAACTTGAGAGCTGTACAGAGAGGGTAAAGCAGTCAACCCCAAATATTAAGTGATTCTGATTAATTTGTATTCCAAAGAAGTTATCCTTGTCACCAGGTGTCTGAGAAGTATGGGGAGGAACCACATACCAGGTTTTCTCTCCACTGGTGTACTAAGGAAAAAAGTGGTCTGATGAAGAAAGAATGCTCAAGGAAGGCCCAGGTGCACTGGTTTCATAAGCATCACAGTAGGACATCACATGTGCCTTGCTTAGTAACACTCTTCTTAAGCCAGGGCTTTACTTGTGTTATCTCTCTTAAGTATAATCTTCCACATGTCTTTATATCTATCTGTTTGGGGAACTGATACCAAATAAAATGCTTACAAATTTCTACTCTAAATCATATTTCAAAGACAAAACTTCCAAATTCTGATATTGTGAAATGTCATGAAAGTATACAAAAACAACTCAACTCTTTACAAAGAAGTCTAATCTCATAGCTTGATGAAAATTTTTGGCAACTGCATAATATTACTTTTTAAAAAATGCATTATTTTAAAACCACTTAGTGTTATTTGCTATATTTTCTATTCATGTATTACTTAGAAAAAAATTACTAAGCATTTATCCATGTAAAATATCAAGATCAAAGTTTCTTTTTTAAATTTATCTTTCCTATCAAGCAAAAATTAATATAAGTTCCTGTTTCATCAGAGCATGTGCAAGGAATTTCAGATACATTCCTCCTTTAATCCACAAAATAAGCCCACATGGTAGATATTATTATTATTCCCATGTTAGATTAAAATTAAAACATGAACACTGATACTGCAATGTTCCAAGAGTAATAGTGGAGAGAACCATTGTTTTAAGATGTATTAGTCTAAATTATTTTTTTGTTTAAAATCACTATATCTTAGTTATTTTTAACATATGCATGTATAGTGTATGGTCATAACATGTAAATAATTATACATTATCCATTTATTTTTAGTCCATTATAATGACATGATTCTCTGTTATTCTAAATCCCTTGTATTTATTTCAAAAGTAATATTTAACTATTCAAGAGAACATGACTTTCACATCAGCTATTAGAAGAAAATTTTAAATAAAGGTATGTTACAGAATTTTTATTTTGATAAAATCTTTTAATGTTGTATAATTAACATAATTTCTTATTATGGCTCCTCTTCAGTGTTTTTTCATGACATGTAAATAGTTTAGCTATCACTCTATGCAGATGTTCATGAATTATTGATCTAATCTCTGTATAACCAAAACCACTTTGCTCTACTTTTTTTCTGTAAATGGTGTATATTATGTAAAACTACAAAGAACTAAATTATTCATGAATTAGAATGATGCTTTCAAAATAAAACAGTACTCCTTAAAATAAATTCCAACAACGTTCAATAGCAGGAGCCTTATTTAACTTCTAAAAATGTATGTGATATAATTAATATTACTAGATATAATTTGTGGGTTAGAAATAATAATATTTTAACTATAGCACTAATGATTTCATTGCTGAATTAAATAAATAAAGTACTAAGATTTTCAAATATGAATTTCTCAGGCCTTCTGGTTTATCTCCTAAACATCTAAAGTAGAATTCAATGAATTTTTATCTTTAAGATTACTATTCCTTAAAGCAAAATGTGCAAGTGTTAAAATTGGATTCCTGTAAATTGTTAAATTTGAGCCTGTGCCATAAGTCTATTTTGGGAAAGCAAAAATTGGTTTTCTTGTAAACTTTTGTTCCACTTGAAGTCCTCCAGAATATTCAAGGGCAAAATATGTTTCTTTAATTTAAAAGGGTATCTATTTTTATATGCATGTGAAATGTTTCATGCAGTTTCTCTACCTAATTCAATCCCTCAGTATGCTGCAAAGTAAGTATGAAAACTTTTTTTTTCTTCCTATCACAACTGAAGGTTGTTTTCAAACAAAATCTTCTGAAAAGAGAATTCAAGTTTCCAGGTGAAGGGAGAAGCACTGTTTAGTTGGTTGAATAAGAAATAAGTGTGGCACACTGCTCTTTTTTCTTTAGGTGGAAAATGGTGAATATATGATGCTTCTTTTCCTTTCAAGGCAATGTCATGCATTATCAACAAATAATAACCAGCATGTACATTGCTGCTCAAAAACACATTTGATGAGGGATCTGAAGTTCTGTTCTATTTAATGTAGTTATAAAAATAACTTCTAAATAATAACTCAGTCAAGAGAACATGAACGATTAGGTTTGAGCTTTTGCTTTCAAAACCAGAAAGTAATGAATAGAAGAGAGAGACTTACAGGGGAAAGAAGAGGAGGAGAAGGAGGGTGAAGACACATAAAAAGAGAGGAAAAATGTTCATATTTCAGCTGATTCTCTTTTATCAAGAAGAAGAGTGCTATTTCTTTTATTAATACAGTCTCTAGGAGCTATCCTTTATTAAGCATCTATTATCTTCCATTATCATTTTTTATCATTTTCAATCCTCATAACAACATTGTGTTCCTTGTATATAGAAGAACTAATAGTAAAAACTTAGGTAATTTGCTCCCAATTGTGCAATCTAGATTCAGGCATGCTTCTTAAATTCATCTTTTTCCATAATAAAAATCATTTTAGAATCAACCCCTCTTACTTTAAGTCATAAGCTGCAATCCATCAGTTCTTTTGTTTATGCTTGCATATTCAAAGGTGAGGCTCCCATACATCTTTTCAGAACTCAACACAAATGACACCTTGAAAATGAAGCATCCCTTGATCTTCCAAACTGAAGAAATTCTTTTACTTAAGAGCTCAGTTCTCAATGAAAGTTCTTACTACACTGTCCTTTATCCTACCATTAGTTTTCTGAAAATCTCTACTAATTTGTAACTTTGGTGGCTATACTCAGTCTCATTTCTAAAATTCTTACATCTCTACTGTTATTAGGTATATTAATTACTGAAGATATGACTCCATCATGAATGAAAGGACAAAAGAGTTGACAGTATAATGAGTTAATTAATTGTCCTTGAAAGAACTGATCTGATCACACATTCTGGGTTTTGCTTTTTGGGGAGGGAGAGGGGAGAGTCATACACTCATTAATGTCAAAATTCAAAGTAAGATCATATTTTATACTAACGTCCATGATTTCAAGATTACCAACATTTTAATTTTTGCATAAAACATGCATACTAAAAATTATTTAAATAAAAAAATTGTTTCTTAGTACTACCAAATGTTTTTTTACCTTACTTCATAGTAATAGACCAAATTTATATATATATATATATATATATATATATATATATGAGTGTGTGTGTGTGTGTGTGTGTGTGTGTATGTGTGTTTGTATTACTTTTAAATGAAAATTCATAAACAATGTGACTAGGGAATAAAACTGACTGTTTAAGATTTTAATTTGTATACACACTTATTTATTTTGGTTTAAATGGTTATAGGTAAATATAATAATAATAACAATAATGATAATAATAATAAAGCAGTGTCTATAGTTATCAAGTAGAATTCATATACATATTTATTAATATTTCAATTAAATCTGGGAACTTTAGCTTTCTTATCAATACCATGAAAATACTTTCATCTTAGTCCTTTGGGTGATAGGTGCTTTTATGGAAAATGTGGGTATGATGAGTTTGTTAGGAAATATAATGGTTACTTTGGATACATTTTGTTTATAAGTAAATAATATTTCCACTAAATAAGAAATTTCTTATTTATTAAATTTTACTTCTCTGTCTTCATAGAGTACAGTAATCTTACACCTGGCCCTGTGAAATAGAAACTTTAAAAGAAAAAAAAAACTTTTTTGAAGTAGAATGAAGGTGACTTTTCTACATGAATTTAAAAAAAAGATAGATTAATCATAATAAAAACCCATAATACAAAATACACTTCCTTTAGCATCTATTATTTCTAAATATGGCTAGAGATAATAAAGAGAAAAAGTTCTGCATAATACATTTTCAACCTTGAAGAGTATACTGAATATATAGAATAGTAAGGGCAAAGTGCTAGGAACAACTACTTATATTATATAAAATAAAAGTATAAATAATGTTACTGGAGCACAAAAGAGAAATAATTGACTGCCTGTAGGTGGAGCAGAAACATTGAGAAAAATTATGTGAGGTTTCAAAAATGTGGTGGGCATGTCTGTGGAGAATCTGTATCAAGAATCATCCTGGCCCTGGAGGATGAGACAGGAGGATTGCTCAGCAAAAGAAAGGCACTAAGCAACTCAGTGAGATCTGTCTCTAAATAAAATACAAAATAGGTTTGAGTAGGTGGCTCACTGGTGCAGTGCCCCTGAGTTCAATCCCCGATACCTACCCCACAAAAAATGTTCAAGAAGGATCATCTTGAACATTGCAGGTGAATATGGCAGAAATACTGATAAATGTAAAACATTTTTGTCACTTTTTAATGCGAACGTAGCAATGGAGTCTTCAGGATAAATCCTAATCCAACAGAACCAGGGTCTTTATAGGAAGAGGAGAGTAACAAAAGACAATATACAGAGACACTATGTGAAGACACTGAAAAACACAGCCACCTATTAGCCAAGGAAAGGGATCTTAGGTGAAATCATCAATGCCAATATGATTTGAAGGATATGGTTACCTAATTGTCCTCCCTCTACACCCTAAATAATCCCACCACAAAAACTCCTCCAATGACTTGGCCATGACCCCTACCCACCAAAAGGGCCAGCCCAAAGTAACTAACTCCTCCCATGGCCTGGCTCTGTTAAGGCTGCATATGAAACCCAGACCCTCATGTTGGCCCACGGCCATTGTGCCCCCAACTATGTGCTCCTCTGGTGCTAAATAAAACATCACTGTTCCAAGACGTCTGCCTCTATTTTTCTTTTTTTTTTCTTTTCTTTTTTTCTTTTTTGATACCAGGGAGTGAACTCAGGAGCACTAGACCACTGAGACACATCCCCAGCCCTATTTTTGTATTTTATTTAGAGACAGGGTCTCACTGAGTTGCTTAGTGCCTCGTTTTTGCTGAGGCTGGCTTTGAACTCACCACTGCCCCTGTACCCTGAGCTACTGGGATTACAGGCCTGCACCACTGTGCCCAGCTTGATTTTTCTTTTTGTTATTCCCTCCCATAGGCTTTCATTTGATTTCCTGACCAGGGAAACAGGATATTCGGGGGTTCTTTTCACACCTTCCTTTTCCAGCAAACCTCCAGTTTTTTATCTGTTTCCATGAGACCTCCTCTGATATCAGAGACCACTTTCTGCCAGTGCTGCCTGAAAGGAAAATGAGGAAAGAAAGATGGATAAGCAAGAAATGAAAGATGGAGACAAGCAGAGATACACCTTGAAGCTCTAGAGTTTATTTGTCAGAGCTGACAGATAAAGGCCATCAATCTATAGAGGGAAGTGAGAAGCAGAACAGGCTTGGAGTCTGGGACTTTGTAGGGCAGGCTCAAGAATCAGAGCTGGGCGGGTCCTAATGTGGGCAGTTATGGTTGGGTTAGTATGAGGGCGTGGTGAGCCTTTCTCAGAAATGTCCTTGGGCAGGAAAGCAAAGCTTTTTCCTTAAAATGGTGTCTGTCACTTAAGATGGCCATCCAGTTGGAAACAAGGACCTTATACTGCCATGGTAAGGTATGTTTTGAGGAGAAGTGCCAACTGTGTTTAGGTTCCACATATCAGCCCTGTTTCCCTGTTCCCTCACTCAACTCCCCATGGCCATAGGGAGAGCCACCACCCTACTAAGGACAGGCTCAGTCCAGAACTGCCCTTCCCCAACAGGCACCATAGGAGGGCCACCTATGCTCCAGCTCCTCCACCTTCTCACCCTGTCTTGGAGACTGCTGGCCCCCGGCCCACCCACCAGTCTGCAAACACCAGGCTCACCACCAACCCAACCCACCCAAGAAAGAGTATGGGTCAGGCTACTCTGATGATCTCCACTGCCCACCTGTGAGTCTACTCCACTGGGATGGGGCTCACACCAGGGGAGGAAGCATACATGTGGGGCCACACCCCAGGGATGCCTGCACTATAACGACCCTGTGGGCATCACAGCATCAGCTGCCATCTTGCATCAAAAGACGTGGATTGGGTTCCCCTTCACCCACATGTTGGGAGTGTCTACCCTGACTTGCTTCAGTTTCTTTTCTGTGGGAGAAATTTGGTAGGTTTGAGACAACTGAAGGCAGCTGACTGGGGCCACTCCCAGTACTGCATGAAGGTCTTATGTCTGGAATCTGACCTACATTTCTGATAACTCTGGCAATTCATTTTCTATTAATCTCATTCCAGTACTCATGTCTTTTTGTTTCTCTCAGAAGCATCCCCCGCCCCCTCACGTGCACAAACACACAGAGATGACTTTACACATACACACACACACACAGATGACTTTACAAAATGTTTTTTTCTGAACCAGGCTTTTGCCATGGAGCCCTCAACTGACTGAAGACATTCTTAAAAGGAAAACCCAAACTGCTCTCCCCACATTGTTCCCTCTCAGCTAGAAGCAGCAGGTAAATATCTTCCTTCTGAAATTTTAAGATTTAAAAAAATTTAAATTTGCACAATTAACTGGCAAATATCCTCCCTTAAATTGAAATAGTTATCAAGAAGTTAATAGTAGCCTCTATTCTGAGTGAAGCCCCAGCCAGAAGTCATGGAAGGAAAGACAGAAAAGGCTGACCCGTAGAGGCTCAGGGATCAGGGAGCTGCACCCTAGCCAAAGAGACAATTTTCTCTGCACAGGCGCCCATATTTCTGCTCTCTTTTTATTTCGTTCAGAGGGAAGCCTCATCCGCAAAAGGAATAATAGACTATTTTAATTACAGCCATGTTATTTTTATTTCTTCTAATACTCTTTTTTTTTAATTCTGTGTTTTTGACCTCATTTTATGGTGAATTTTGTGTGCCTACATTAATATTTATTTTTTTTCTGATCAGTCATATTTTATAAAGGTTTTTCACACTGTTTTTTGTTCAGAGGACAAATTCTTCAAGGGTTAACTGTCAATCTAATAAAGGCTTTTATAAACATTTGTAGCATTACAGTGGAGATCTGCCTACAAATAGTTAAAACTTCCATTTACTGTCTGTCTTGCATAATGTGTGTACGCTGGTGTATTGTCATGTCTACATCTGTTTGGTATCAAAATGGACATATGGATAAATGAGTGCTCAAATTAAAATTTAAAATTAAACAAAAAAAGAGAAAGAAAATGGACCCAAATACCTTTAATTTGTGTGATTTAAAAGGTTCAGTTTACATTGGGTAAAAAAAAATGAGTAAAGATGTCTTTAAAATTACTAACTCACAAGTTTTTCAAGGTGGTCAACTACTAATGGAAGATTGATCTACAGAATGTCTAAATGTAATATACCCATCATTTCTAGGATTTTTCCCCAACAAGGAAGAGATGGCTAAAGCTGTTAAATCCACTTGTCTGATATGGGATTAATCATAAATGTATTTGTTAGAGACAGCTGATTAATTTCCAATCACCCTTCCCCAATTGTCATCTTAAAAAGGCTGATGAGATATAGGAAGTGAATGTTGAGTGACCCACACCTCCATGGTTTCCTGAGGTCAGGGCACCCCCAACCACCATTCACACAGCCATGGCTGAATCTTCAGACTGACAGTTTCCCCCCACCTCCCTCCCTTCACCCTTGCCATCCTCCCCCAGACCCTCCCCTCCACATCACCCTGTAGACCTCCAGTTCAGAGATCTTTTTACCATTTTGTTTCTGCTTCCAACACCAGCCTTCTCATTCTCTGGAGAGGTAAGTCTTCCATCCAGTCCCAGCAGATAGGTAACCTGCCCCAAGATCCCACCTTTTGGCTAGCCCATACCATAGGGGTCCTCCACCACTGAGATTGGGATAAAGATGTTTCCCCAGTCCCCAATAGGAAAAGCCCAGTACAGTGACTGGCACATCTGTGATGTAAGAGTTCAAAGGATACTCTACTCTCAAACCATCACATCCTTTGGGCCTCTCTGAATATGGGAGTTACCCAGTCAGTTCCCAAAGACACCCACTTGGGCTGTCTCCTTACTAATTTTAAGACCCTCTTCTCCCAAAATTATCTCAAAATTAAATGCTTCATTAGCTCAACACTCAAATTTGGCTACAGGATACATTAGATAATCAGCAACCATGGCTAAAGTATGGAACTCTTGATAAAGAAACTCTCCAGGCTTTGGAAAAATATTTAATACAGAATGGCAAGTTGTCCAAAGTTCCCCACCTCAAGGACTTCTTTTTCATCTGCCCAAACCCATCCCTATGCCAACCTTGTTCCACTTTGCAGTTACTAATTATGGACTCACAATTTTCTTCTTCACAGACAGTCCCAGAGATATCTCATGAACCTCCCCACCCTACAGATCCCAGGGTCCCAAGGCCTTCCCTCTGGCCTCCCACTCCCCTTCAGGTTTCCATTTCCAAAGCCCCACCTAGTCCTCATTAGATCTTCCTCCACAAACCCCACATTCTCCTTCCCCTTTACCATCTCTTTCCCATACATAGTCAAAACTCTCCCAGTAAAATATGTGTTCCCTCTCTGGGAAGGGGAGGAGTCTAAAGGGACCATCCAAGTCCATATCCCCTTCTTCATGATAGTATGTCTCAAATAAAGGAAAGATTAAGCCCCAGTAGATAAGCTTAATCTTTCCTTTATTTGAGACATACTATCATGAAGAAGGGGATATGGACTTGGATGGTCCCTTTAGACTCCTCCCCTTCCCAGAGAGGGAACACATATCCTTCCCAATATAGGAAGAAGTTTACCTGCCCGACTCTGATATACCATCTCACTTGGGCAGATGTATATTATATATTAACTTTCACCCCGACCAATGATGAATGTACCTGCATGTGGCAGGCCACTAGGGATGCACACCTTCTACAGGGCAAAAACCCTGATACCCATCCAGCAGCAGATGCTGCTATCCCTGCAGCTGAACCTGATTGGACATATCAGCTTCAAGACCCCAGGGTAGTGAGACTCCAACACATGATTACTTGCCTCCTTGACGGAATGACAAAAAGTTCTCACACCAGGTTATTTGGGAAAAGATAAAGGTAATTATCCAGGGACCTGATAAAATCTCACCCTATTTTTGGCCCAACTTTCTGAGGGCATTACCAAATATACAAACTTGGACACGAACAGTCCTTGTTGTATTCTTTTTCTCCATTTTAATGTTATCAGAGGATCTGTATCTGACATCCACAGGAAACTCAGAGAATTAGAGAAGGTTCCTGAGTCTCCCCAACAGTTGCTTTTAGATATGGCTTTCAAGGTCTTTAACAACAGAGAGAATGAGTAAGAAAGGGAGCAAGATAAATAGCTTAAAATTAAATATCAGCTTCTGGCCTCAGCCATTCAGGACCCTCAAAACGTCCCTGCAGCTCATGGCTCCACTTGACCCTTTAATATCCCTGAGGCTCAGGGATCCACCGCCCCCTCTAGTGCAAATCTCAGGCCCTGATTTTGATATGGGCAAACTAGTCACTGGGCAAAAACCTTCCCTAACTTGAGACCCCTGCCAAGTCAGGTCCCAACTGTGGAAACACTGAAAGATAGACTATCCCCAGGAGAGGACATGCCTTCCCCTGGCACAGTTGCCTGATTCACTGAGTTACTCCACTGCCCCAGTCACCTCAGGTGGTATACCAGAGGAGACCAAGGCTATAGGGATGATAATGGCCATGCAATATTATTTCTGGTCAACACTGCAGTGAGCCTTTCACCTCTGTCTCAATGTCATGAGCACATCTTCAAATCAAATACCCTCATTATGGTAGTATTATGAACCCCTACGTTTCTGCTGTAGTCTCCTCCCCTTTTTTGTACATTTGGATCCCTTTAATTATCTCATTTCTTTATAATTATGCTGAGTTGCTCTGTCCCTCATTGGGTTGGGATCTCCTTCACAACCTAAAAACCTCTGTTATCATTCCCCCTTTAACGTCTACTACCAGCTTTTTAATAATTCTGGCCTGGACATGGTCCCTACACCCCCTAAGCCTGATTGTCTATTGCTTTCTGGGATTAACCTTAGTCTGGGATACTTCTCAACCTAAAATAGCAAGATACCATTCCCCAGTTCATATCTAACTAAGAGACCCCAAGAACTATGTAACCCTTCTCCAATATCCTTTGACTCCCCGTAACCCTCAAAGGTTCAAAGCCCATCATCTCCCATTTATTACAGGCCAAACTCCTAATACCAACCTACTTGCCTCATAACCCCCCCACTCCCATTCTCAAAGTAAAGAAATCCAATGGCCAGTTTCAGCTAGTACAAGACTTCAGAAAAATCACTGACGCAGTTATTTCACACCCTGAAGTGCCCAACCCCTATACCCTTTTATCTCATATCACAGCCTCCACCACACATTTCTCAGTGTTAGACCTGAAAGATGCCTTCTTTACTATTCCCCTCCATCCTGCCTCATGCCCACTTTTCACCTTTACCTGGACAGACCCAGACACTAACTATTCTCAACAGCTCATCTGGACACTTCTCTCACAGGGCTTCCAAGGTAGCCCCCACTACTTTGGTCAGGCTCTCCAATGTGACATGGCTACCCTAAATTTATCCTCTAGCCACTTTATCTGGTATATAGATGATCTCCTACTCTGTAGCCTCTCACTAGAATATGTCCCATGTTACACTAGCATCCTGATCAACTCTCTTGCCTTCTCAGGGTACCTGGTTTCTCAATCTAAGGCTCAGTTCTGTTGCCCTCAGGTACAATATTTAGGCATCTTATTAACCCTTACCTCCCACATCATACCCCCAGGGAAATTCCAAGATTTGAGACAATCCCCTACCAACCACTAAAAGGAACATGCTGTCCCTCTTAGGCCTTTTTAACTATTTTTGCATCTGGGTACCAAAATTCTTCCGAGGGGAAGCTTTTAGATCCTCTTCCATCTTTCTGTTCTTTTTCCTGTACCATTTTTACTCTACAGAATTCTCTTCTTAAATCTTAACTCTTAATTTACCAAACCCTGAAAAGCCTTTTTTTTCCTGTCATTCCACTCAGAACATGGACAAACCTTGGGAATTCTTTACCAGAAGGTGGGGGATACCCTCCACCCCACTGCATTCCTATCCAAACAATTAGACTTAGTTGATCAAGGCTGGCCCCAATGCCTCAAAGTTTTAGCTGATCCTTGTGGCAAGAAAATTCACATTATATCAACCCATTACTATTCTTCTCACACACTCCCTCCCAGACCTTCTCAGTCATTGTTCATTTCTCTCCCTTTCTCCAACCAGAGTCCAATTACTGCATGCACAACTCCGGGATCTCCTAGCTACCTTCCAGCAAGACTCTTCATTAAACCTTGCAAGTATTCTTCCAACAAAAACCCTCTGCCTCTGTGATTTCTAACTCTTATCCTAACAACCTTAATTTCTTAATGAATCTCTTTTCATAAATAACTCAAGCTTCTGATTTTCGTGACCAAAATTCCTAATGTTACTTTCTCAGATGTTCTTTCACATTTTCTTAACAACATTCAAAGACAAATTAAATTTATCATATTTACTCCCCCTTCACTTTTCTCCTTCTCAAACACAAGACATCATTTTGGATCTCTGGCTTTAAGGAACATTCATTAACCTAACCCTCATCCAAATTTCTTTCTTCTGCATGTTTCCTCCAGGTCATCTTTTATAGCCACACTAGATCTGAAATAACTGAGGCAAGAACTATCTGATTCCTGGTCATCTTCCTGGTTACTTCCTCTTCTATTCTAATTAATATTTATCCTTTCTGTAATAACTTTTCTTTCCTTTATTCTTAATTTTATACAGAAACAGCTTCTTAGTAAGGTGACCCACTTAGCCCAAACCTGCTCCCAGGAACAACTCAAAGCCATTCTCCTCCTGTGTTCACAATCTGAGTTCTGAAACTATAACAAGGAAAGATTGCCTATTGTTACCCCAAAGCTCCTTTCATATACACACCTCTTCAGCTTCAAACGTCATAATCCCATGTGTCCTCTCCCAGAATTCTGAAAGAAGATGCCCTATTTAATTAACTTCTCCCATGGCCTAGCCCTGTTAAGGCTGCATGCAAAAACCAGACCCTTGTAGTGGCCCAAAGTCTTTGTGTCCCTGAAGATAAGCCCCTCTGGTGCTGAATAAAACATAACTGGTCTATGAGGTCTGCCTCCATTTTTCTTTTTATTTATGTATTCCTTCCCATGTGCTTTCACAATAATTTCAGGCTTATACTCTTCCCTTTTTTCCTCTCTGTGAGAAAAAAAGTGTCTGTTGTATAAGTTAGCTATATGTGTTGCTTTGTTATGGCAGCCAAAGCAAATTAAAGCATGAACCTAAGATAACAATTGTCTTTCATCATGCAGAAAAAATATCATATTATACAATTTCAGTTCTATAAGCCCCAAAAGACATTACACAATTGGAAGGTTGAATGATAATTTCCCTATTTGATTAAAATCTGACCTTGATACTTGTTACCGCACTGAGTTTAGCCTTATGACTTTTTAGTCTTTACAATGCAAGTAATAATAGTGCCTATCTTAAAATGTTATGTTTTGAGTATTAGGACATAGAAAATATAAGTAGCATAGAACTATATAGAACTTATATTTATAAGTCACAGTTCTATGTGCCCTGTCACTCCGTCTATGAGCAGAATGACACTGTTCTCATAGTTATGCCAATAAAGTCATAAACTGTCACTAAGCAAAGATGAACAGAAAATATGCTATGAGTGTACGTTATTTTTATTATTGTTGTTGTTTCTATGTATTTGTGTCTATGTTGCTAGGAATTGAACCCATGGCCTCACACACATGCTAGACAAACTCTGTTAATGAGCTACATCCCAAGTTCAGAGTATTTTTATTATTTTTAACTGATAAGCAAAAATGTTGAAAGGATATAATTGATGCCCTCATAGTTCCTGGGTCAGATCGTAACATCATATATTTCTATGTCATTTTACTACCTCTCTTGTGCATTTTGAAACATGAACAGGTCCATTCCAAGCTTTGAAGACAGCAGGCATTTTTCTGAGTCTTAGTCTTAGAAGCTCAAATCACATAAGTCCACAAACAAGATGTGGCTATATGTCTAAGGATGGAAATATGACATAATCAGAAACATCAGATTTTTATCTTTTTCAAAAGTACAAAATGAGATATGAGCTGACTGAACATTGGGCCTATCAGGTATACTGACCTGGAATTGGTGGAAGATCAGCCTTGTATAAACAGCTGGGGTTGTTGTACATGAGTACTGTGTCTTATGTTGTCTTCTCAAACCTGTTGATTAATCCCATTTTACTACTGTGCTTTCTAGTATTTCAGTTAAGGTATCCCTAAACCACTCAGATGAAAACTATTTTAGAAATGAACAACTTTAGCTAATAATAAGAATAAGCATACATACCATAAACTTTCAATACCTCAACACAGGCAGACTTAACTATCACAATGTGGAAAGCTAGTTGCACATAAAACAGTCTGTAAATAAACTCTCAGTTGAACAAATCACAGTTGTTTTTGTTGTTGTTGTTTATTTTTTATTTGTTATTTTAAAATTTTACTTATCGCCACAGAAGACACTACAACCTAAAAAAAAAGGAAAAAAAAATTGGCAGGCTTTCCAATACATATAAGAAAGAATTCATCTTAAGATGTTTTTAACATGTTCACAAAGGCATGATAAATGCATAATGAATTAGCAATTCACCATACTTCCTATTCATTACATTAATGGTTTGTGGATAAGAAAGATTCAAGCTTATGAATGCTGTGCTTCAATGTTTAGACAACTTGTCCTTGCCAAAGTTGACATAAATGTAGATAAATACTGTTTTTTGACAGATTTGGATTTGCTTCAGAAATTATCTGTCAGGAGATTGGAATGGGTCAGGTAAAAAAAAATATTCTTGTAACAATCATTTATACCAAAATTAGAATCCCATTGTTTTTAATATTAGTGTCTGAAAAAAAATGAGCCTATAAGACATTTCCTATGTTTTCAAGTAATAACACACAATTTAATCTTTCTTAAGTAGCTGTACTCTTATTTTTTCATAGGCCAAAAATGACTCTGCTTAGAAATTACAATCATAGACCTCAGAAATACAGTATTCATGCTGTGAGGTCTCCATTTTATGTGACTAATTGCATTTGACATATTCTCTAAAATTCAAATCTAGGAAAATAGTTTTAGGGAAAACAAACATTAATTTGGAAAATAGCTTATCTTTGATGTCTTTAAAAACATCACTATCTTTAAATATCTATGTTAATAATCAATTATTTCTCTATACTGTATTTTGCTTTTTATTAATCCTTAAAACTCCAAACACAGAAATCATGTATTGTTTGTTTCTCTATATAAAAAACTTATATAATTTGGGATGAATATTGAATTAGAATAATGAATAAATGATCCAAAAATTTGTGCTGCCCCAATATTTCACATGTCTGTTCTGAGTTCTCAATATTTTTACAAAACTGCCACTTTGAAGTGAAAAGACATTATGGTTGATGGATGATAGTATGAAGCACATTGCTCAATCTCCATTCCTCCATTTCAAACTACTATTAACTAATGCCATAATGACTTAGGGAGTTTGGGAACAGTAAAGGTATTTCCATTAGTTTCCTACTTCTACAGTGTTCCTACATCCCACAACTAGTGCTAGACTTACCACATTCAAAGTTAGATGAAAATATTAACTTTAGATATAATTATTCTTTTAATTTTTTATACTTTGATATTTTGCAGTTTTGGGGAATGAACTGAGGCCTTGCATATGCTGCCAGGCAAGAGTTCTATCACTGTGGTACTCTTCCAGTCCTATGTAAAAACTTTTCAAGCTTCAACTGTAATAGTCACAGTTTCTCAGGCTTCTTAAAGTTCTGTGAACCCCACTGTCTCTCTTTCCATTAAAAAAAAAAAAATCTGTGTAAGCAGTCCCAGCAGTTCAGGCTGGAAGAGTGGTAGCTTCTAGGTGGTTGAGCTTTGCAGTCTCTGTGCCTGTCATGAACCATGCATGAGCCCTCCCCACTGACAAAATTCTAAAGAGGAAAAGACGGTAAGGAAGAGTCCAATGAGAGATTATTGAGATTGCCCACTAACCTGCCCTGCATAACAAGAAACAAAACCAAAAAAAAAAAAAAAAAAAAGCAAAAGATCATTCCTTGATCTTTCCCTTTCCTTCTATGTCATCACTTTCAGTCTTAATGGCTGACTAATTCATAACATGAAAAAGAACGAATATGAGAGAGTTCCTAGAATGCTATTTATTGCCTTTTTTCTGCAGGTAGATTAAGTTCTGGTTAAAACAGAAAGTGTGGGCTCTTGAATTTGTGAGTACTCTTGGTGGTCACTCAATCATAGTAACTTATTTTGCATTGGCCTTGAGGATCACTGAAATACCTCACATTATGGCTTCATTGGAAGGCAGTGCTTATGCTATACAGTGGATGCTATATGCAAATGAGGGAGCAAAAAATGACAGAAATGCATTCTGTATATATCCTTTGCTCTTGCATGTGCTGTATAGTCCCACTGGAAAAACACAAGTTCAGAGTTAAAATTATAGTCAATCATGAAACCAAGTGTGTACTCCTGAGCTTGAGATCCTGAGTGTCGGCACAAGTCTCAGCCAGGAAACCAGCCTTGGTAGACTTTCTCAACTTTCTTTCCATTCATTATGTAATTCCCATATGTGCTACAAATATTGTACTGGCCTTCAAACCTGAAGCTACCATCTCCCATATTAGATCCCTGAATATTTATCTTCCTCTTATGAATACTCTTTCACAGTCAATATGAATCAAAATTATATAATACTCTTCTATTTTTCCCCTTTCTCTTTTCATGTCTAATCAGTCAGGAACTGTATTTGATTATACATCTTTGTTTTTATATTAGAAAACTACCTCAGAGTAGCTTAAGAAAAAAAATGAGATTTATTGGCTCATGTATCTGAGGATAGAATATAGAAAAGGAGCTGCAGGAAACAAGGTCATAATGTACCACTAAAATTGTAGTTTAATATCAACAGGCATCCGCTTTTCCAACTGTGTGTCATTTCTTCTCATATCTACCAAGAACTGAGCCCCAAATTAGTTTATGTTTATAATTCACTTACAAAGTCCCACACATAAGTGTTCAGTTAAAAATATTACCATCGTTTATTGTTACAATTGTCATTATTAATACATCTATTCAGTATTAAGAAAAGAAGATCCCATCAACTGCAGTTTGAGGGAAGATATCTGTTGATTGGTTTGGAGTGAGGTTGAAAACCAATGGTAGAAAACTTGAATTGGAACAACTTGGTTTGCTACTCTAAAATCACACAGATTGAAATGGAAACTCAACATCCAAAAAAATAAAATAAAATAAAATAAAAATAATTATTTTCTCCCAAGAGAAGAGAAAAGAAACCAAAAAAAAAAAAAAAAAACTAATGACTATTAGTTTATTACATTCCTAATTTACATGGGCACAGAGACATACTTTTCCATGTTTTCTGCCACATCCCTACTTCAGTCTTTCTTATAAATAATAGTCTTCCATTTTTGTATTGCAGTTTATTATGTTCAATAATAATTTCTTACAATCATATCATGAATTCACTATATGAATCTCCTCTTATGAACAGTTCTGCTTCATCTCTGTGACCTTCAAGCAATGTTTAATGACTCCCCATTGCCTCAAACCTAATATGTAAATTTCATACATTTTCTAGTACTGATTATTCTATTTGTTTTTCAACCAAAACAGTTATCCCATACTTTTGTCAAATAAGAGAATTCACTTACCCCAATATGCCTTGTAGTTTCTAGTCTCTTCCCTTTGTTTAAATTAAGCTCTCAGCTTCCGATATACTTCTTGCCATCACATTTCTCTGTCCAAATTAGACATTATGTGTGAAGGTACTCTTCAGCTCTAAAACACAAATAATTGTTACCATTACTAGCCCACAAATTGTAATTTGTATTTTACATGTTAACTTTCCCCAAAAAAGTCTTTAGCAACTTAGTAATACAAAAATAATCTCATACTTTTCTGAGATTTAAGTGATATTTATTTTTCTAAATATTTCTTTTTATTTCTATATTTGGATTGATATAATTTTATAACTATCATCACCTAAATGAATGTAATTTTCTGGATCACATTCACCTTACCTAGTCCCTAACTCGTAAAGAAGATTCTATAGGAAACTAGTTAGTATTATTAGAAAACAACTCATTTGTTTATGTATAGCTTACTGACTTCTGTACAGAAGTGATAGACTTAGTATTGCAACAGGGATTTTATGGCCTACAAAGCCTAAAATATTTATTGTCTAAACTTGCCTCAGATAAAAAGGATTTCCACTGCCTTTGCAAAGTCTGGTGCAATATTAAACATGTAGTCAATGAACTTGAAATTGATTTAAATAAATGTGTATGTATTTATTGAATATAGATTTTAAAATAGACTACAAACTTGTTATATTCTAAGTGTTTTGTGGAAGGACATTTTAATTATTAATAGACCAATGGAATCTCATGGGGTCTAACTTAATACTACTCAGACAATTAAAGTTTAATGTTTCTTCAGTTGAATGCTACGTGTTATTTTTTATAAATTTGTTCTATTTGATTTGTTCTATTGAATCATTTTTAAGCAAGATTATTAAACAAGTTAGAGATCTGGAAGGAATGTCATTATTGATTAAATATTATATGAGAAATGCATGTTGTGCAGTTCTTTCACAAATGTTTGAACCAAAAAATGGTGAATGTGATCTATTTTGTTACAAAAATGCCAACATAAATTAATGTTTACTTCATTCATGAGCAATCAAGATACTCCACAGTTGGAGGTACATAAATCAAAATCACTTCATCTTTCCAAATTATATTAGTTGATTATGCAATTTTTTAAAATCTAAAATAATCAAGAATTCTTTAAGGAAAAAACTTTTAATATTCCCAGAAAGGTTTAAAGTTGGTTAGTAATCTTAGAAAGTTACCTGACAAAATTCTGACCTCTACCACAGGGAGATTTTGATTCTACTATTAATTCTTACTATTATAAAAACAGTCATCACTGATTTTCATCAACTCTGAAATTGGCCACTCTGGATTTATGTGAAGTGTTCAGTTTTGGAATTGTCTTTCCTGAACCATTACCTGAACTACTTATTTTTCTCAGAATACATCTGATATTCATAGACTGAAGAGTACAGAAAAATTTAGAATGTTCTTTCAATATCAGAAATTGTAGGCAAATGTTATATGTATTTAAAGGTTTTCATTTTCATTAGCTTCTCTTAAAAGAAAATCTGCAATAAAAGAAATGTTTAGAAATCCTCCTTAGGTGATCTTATTCATTCTGTAATCATCTATCTGGTAAATTTTCTAGATTAGTCCCTAGTCTAAAAGCACTTTTGATCTTCATATTTACATGTACAGTAACACATTTTACAGTATATTCAAACTGACTTCTTCTAGTTAGTAATATACAATTAAGTTTCTCCCATGTCTTTTCATTTCTTTTTAAAGCTGATTAATATTTTATTAATTGGGTTACCACTTTTCATTTGTCTACTCACCTATTAAAAAACAGCTTGACTGCTTTCACATTTTGACAACTATAAATAAAGTTGTTATAAATACCCATTTGCAAGATTTTGTATAGATACATTTTTTTTCTTTATTTGGGCAAATACTTAGGAAGTAAATTACCAAACTGTTTGGTGAGTTAAGATTTAGTTTTATAAATAAGTGACAAACTGTTTTCCAAAGTAGCTACACACACTCAGATTTCACCAGCAATGACTGAGAGTTTTTGTGGCTCTACATCTCATTAGTGTTTGTTGTTATCATTTGTTTTGGGGGATTGGGTTTATTCTAATAGGGTTTCAATGTCCTATAGTTCTACAGTCTACATTTCCTCCAGGGTTAGTTCATTTGAAAGATTCTTTATTTCTCTAAAATTTTGCATTATAAAATACTTATTAATACTAAATTTGTATTTTACTTTGCACAATATTCTTCTTTTGTGGATTGGATGACCAATAATGTCAACTTAATGTGAAATTTTGATGCGAAATACCTTGACATACCATACCTACATTTTTTAAAAAATTTCAGTTGTATGTCAATAAAATTGTTTTTAAAAAAACGTTAATTAAATAGATTTCCAGGAACTGTAATGAGAAGACTACCTTGATAGGTAACAATGGATATCATCCAATGTTAATATAAGATATAGTCAACTACTCCATATGCACATACTCGTGACTTTTTCTTGTAAACATAATTTCTGTGAATTGAAGAATTAATTTTTGAGTTGGTAAAACTTTATGAAGTGGGACCTAGTGAAAGGTAATCAGATCATGCTAATACCACTGTGATGAAGGGATTAACAGTGGAGTAGGTTGCATCTGGTTGGAGCAAATTAGTTTCCATGAGGATGGATTATTATAAAAAAATAAGCCTGGTCTCTCCCCAGCTATACTTCCTGTCTCACCAGGTGATCTCACCTTCTTGCATGTGTTACATGATATAAAGCCATCCCATCATGTTGTAATGTAGTTGTGCCAGTGCCAATATGATACACTTAGACCTCCAGAACTGTGAATTAGGTAACCCTGATTTTTGTTATAAAGCCCCTCGTATCAGATATTCTCTTATAACAACAAAAAATGGACTGATATTGATGTTTTGGTTTTTGCTTCCTTTTTATTATAATTCTGCATGATATACTATGTAAAATTAACTGGAATAAATAGGTTATTATTAATATAGTGTCAAATTGTGGAGAGTGGGGAAGAGTTCTACAGTCCCATGATTAGATTTTTTTTTATTTTTATTATTGGTTGTTCAAAACATTACATAGTTCTTGATAAATCATATTTCACACTTTGATTCAAGTGGGTTATGAACTCCCATTTTTACCCCATATACAGATTGCAGAATCACATCAGTTACACTTCCATTGATTTACGTATTGCCATACTAGTGTCTGTTGTATTCTGCTGCCTTCCCTATCCTCTACTATCCCCCCTCCCCTCCCCTCCCCTCCTCTCTTCTCTCTCTACCCCCTCTACTGTAATTCATTTCTCCCCTTGTATTATTTTTTCCTTTCCCCTCACTTCCTCTTGTATGTAATTTTGTATAACCCTGAGGCTCTCCTTCCATTTCCATGCAATTTCCCTTCTCTCTCCCTTTCCCTCCCACCTCTCATCCCTGTTTAATGTTAATCTTCTTCTCATGCTCTTCGTCCCTACTCTGTTCTTAGTTACTCTCCTTATATCAAAGAAGACATTTGGCATTTGTTTTTTAGGGATTGGCTAGCTTCACTTAGCATAATCTGCTCTAATGCCATCCATTTCCCTCCAAATTCTATGATTTTGTCATTTTTTAGTGCTGTGTAATACTCCATTGTGTATAAATGCCACATTTTTTTTTTTATCCATTCGTCTATTGAAGGACATCTAGGTTGGTTCCACAGTCTTGCTATTGTGAATTGTGCTGCTATGAACATCGATGTAGCAGTGTCCCTGTAGCATGCTCTTTTTAGGTCTTTAGGTAATAGACCAAGAAGGGGAATAGCTGGGTCAAATGGTGGTTCCATTCCCAGCTTTCCAAGAAATCTCCATACTGCTTTCCAAATTGGCTGCACCAATTTGCAGTCCCACCAACAATGAACAAGTGTACCCTTTTCCCCACATCCTCGCCTGCACTTGTTGTTGTTTGACTTCATAATGGCTGCCAATCTTACTGGAGTGAGATGGTATCTTAGGGTGGTTTTGATTTGCATTTCTCTGACTGCTAGAGATGGTGAGCATTTTTTCATGTACTTGTGTGATTAGTTTTCTTTTTTTTTTTTTTTATAAAACTGTGTTCAGAGACTGTGAACTTCACAATTGCTTCAAAGCACCCCCCCACACACCCCACCCCACCCCCCACACACACCCTGCTTAGGTAGGACAGGATATCTAGAGGAAGCTTGTGCTGGGTATTACCCTCCCTACAGGTGAGCTAAGGCTCTGATAAAACTCCAGCAGGTTAAATTCTGGTAAAATAATTTCTCCTCAGGTTAGGCCTTGTTGGGAAGAGCAGAAAGTCTGACATATTTCAATATGGCACCACCCATGCCAGAAGCATGAGAGTCTTTTTCTGATATTTACTTTGAGAATATAGTAGGGCACCAGGAAATAAAACTCACATAAATGCAGGAACCCTTATGACTGTGTTCCATTAATTCTCAGACTCTCCACACTAAACTCTCAGTAACTCATCGATTACAATTCAGGTTTTCTTACTATGGACTAGTTCCCATGGAAAATTCTGCTTCTGGGCTTCTGTTCAGTTCAGTTTTGATTATCTTTATCCATCTTCTGTCTTTTCCAGTTTGGCAGCAGCAGTTTGCTCTGTGAACTCACTCCTCTGTTAGATCTAAGAAGAGTTGATTGTTTTCAGGACTCTTTTTATCCTTCTTTCTTTTAGTCTTTTGTTTATTAGGATGGACTGGCAATGCTTCAGTTTCTTACATGCTGGACTGGAAAAGGCCTTTTATATTTCAAATATTTTTTCTGCCCCTTTCTCTCACCTCTGCTTGTCAGACTTCAACTACACACATTAGACATCATGATGTTGTCCCCACAGTCCATTTGAGGATGTCAAATGATTTCTTGGCAATGAGTATCCTTCTTTGTGGCCATTATCATTTATATTTGTCATAGTTAATCATTTCTTACTAAAACCTTTATTTCATCTTCTTTTAGGAATGATTCTAGAGTATAGCAAAATAATGGATTTTAGTTCTTAACCCAATAAGATTTCTTTAGAGTTTAATGTATTAGTTAAATATTTTGCTGAAAATATCATAATTATTCTGATTTTGTCATTATAAGGACATAGTTTTTTTTTAATTGCAATCCCCAGACCTTTGTGAAAAAGGACATAGAATCAGTTAATAGTATAATAAGGACCTTGAGGTGGAAAGCTGTGGGTAATAACAATGTTCATAGATTCCAATTACTCTGCCTTTTCCCTCTAGATAAAATGTGGCTTTCTTGATTTTGAGTGTGACTTAAGAATAATGGATGGATTCTGATACTTATAAATTTTATTTTAAGGATACATAATTTTAGTATAACTTATTTCTGAATCTGTACATAAAGAAAATGTATGCATAAGATGTAAAATAAGCAAATACAAGTGCTAAGCTTGACTGGACTGTCTCGTAAAGATACATTTACTTATTTTCTCGTAATGTCTGAAGCAAAGGGAGTTTATCTCCCTAACACTTCTAATTCCCTCATTTTCACATGTTGGCATTGCTAAACTAGGGTGAAAAAAAAAGCCATTTTAACATGTCCTTTTCTCCTTTGGAGGGAGATCAAGCACACTTCAAACCTTTTGATGGCAGGCAATCTCCAACCATATACTCTTTGTTTCTGTTAGAAAACTTGCACCAAAATATGCCATTTATGTAGTGAGAGATTACGATTTATCTCTCTGAAGTTCCTATGTGATCTCCTTGGGAACTGATCCTCCTCTACACTTCTGATACCAGATGTTTAAGTTTTTCCCCAGCACCAAGTAATTATCTGACTTCTCAGACACCAACTGGCTATACTTCAGTTCATTTCAATTCACACTACCTACCAAAATTTCTTGCAAATCCCACAAATTAGGGTTGATTCCCCCAAGTCTGACCTCACTTCAGATGTCTGCTATAAGCATTGAGTACATACATCTTTCCTACTTGGTGCACTGTCCAGAGCCCCATTATGCTAAGGCAGTGGAATAGCTTTCCAAGAGACCAAAGAAGATACCTGGAGATGGCATGTGAGATAAGTTTCACTGAAAATTGCTTATGAAGAAGATCCAATGGTAACAGGTTAGTCTCTTATCATGTCCCTCACAGTGCTTCACCAAGTAGCACCTCAGTCCTTTTTGGCACTACTAGAGAAAGTTTAGTTGTGAAAACCTGGACAGATAGTACCTCCAGCCCTCAGTGGCAGCTGGATGGACAAGCACTTATACTCTACAGATGCACTGCTCCAGAGCAGTTATCACAATGACAGGGGTTTATAGGTTAGGCTACATAAGCAGTAATATTATTAGTTTGTTTTGTTCCTTTGCATGACCAACATTCCAAGGAATAGTAGACTTAGCATATGAGCAAGCAAGTAGTTTTTACAGATAACACTAGTTTACCCTACTTTCCAACACACGAGAGTCAGTGTCTTTAAAGATAATACTTATCTGAATATTCTCGTTTAAGCCCACTCTCATTGTTCCCTAGACTAGTCTAGGAATGCAAGAATGAAAAGGGGTGCTTCAGGACATGGTGGCTTTACTTTCTTTCTTTCTTTTAAGGATAATACACTTGGCTGCAACATCAATAATTCCAATAAGGGCTGGGACTGTGGCTCAGAGGTAGAGCACTCGCCTGCCATGTATGAGGCACTGGGTTCGATCCTCAGCACCACATAAAAATAAAATGAAGATATTGTATCCACCTATAACTAAAAAAATAAATGTTAAAAAAAGAGTTCGAATAACCCCCTTCTCATGTATGGTAATTTTCTATAATTGCTCACAGAACTGAGGGAGGCACTTACTATAATAATAGGTTTGTTATAAACCATATTATCAAGGACATAAACGAACAGTTTAATAAAGAGATACATAGTGTGATGCTCAGAAGTGTCCTAAAACTAAGGGCTTCTGACCCATTGGAGATGGTTTGTGCAGCCTTCCTGGTATATGGATGCAGTCACCAACCTAGCAAGTTTTCTAGTGATTTAGGGATTTGAGTATGATTCATCATATAGATATGATTGATTATTAGCTCAATATCTAGACATGCTCCCTTCCTAGAGGTTAGAATGAAGGCTGAAAGTTACAAGTTTTCATTGAAGGTTTTGCCTTTCTGTTTCTGCATGTGGAGGCTCTTTAGGGTCCTTACAAGAGTCATCTCTTTAAAACAAAGGCACTCCTGTCACAGAATTTCACTGGATTTAGAAGCTCTGTGTCAGGAACTAGAGGCAAAGACCAATGTTAAAACAAAAGATGCATCTAGCACTTTTAACATGCACAATAGCCCAGGGGTTTCAGAACTCTAGATCAGGAACAGAGATGAAAACTATATATACGATTCTAAATCACAATATAATGATTACAAATCATGGTTCTTGGCTTTAATGCTTTACTACATGGGAAACATTTTTCAAATGACAGTTACTCCTTCTGGTGGTATATTCTTATTTAAATTCTGCCTTATGCATAATTGAAGGCATAATGGAATAACTAAAATCACAAGTCACTAACTTTAGTTATTCCTATAGTAGACTTTTAGTAGTGTTTTCCAAATCAGATACTGTAAAAGTATGTTTTTACAATATAGGCATTTTTCTCAGCTCCCAAACTAGTTATGAATGTTTTGTGGTTGTAGCTCTAATAAAGCATAAAACCAAAATATGAAAAAAACTCATTTTTAAATAGTTTTAAACTTCAAAAAAATTATATAAATACTCAAATTTTTGTTTTTTAAAATTACACTCGACATACTTTTACTTATCAAATACATTATACACTCAAGTTAGTTTTGTTTTTGTTTTTTGTTTTTAGCCCAGATTTCAAATAATGGTGGAAGAAATAAGCTATTCATAAACTGTTTCAGCTTTAAACCTCCTAAATTAAATCACAGAGTCCTAAATCCACATACTTACAAACAAACATCATTCATGAAATTCCTAGCACTAAATCACTCAATTTTTCTCGGCATCGTGCTTGTCAGCTGCCAAAGAGTGAACTGAATTATTAAAAGTACCATCTCACTTCTGCCCACACTGTCCTGCTAGTTAATGCTAGCTTATAATATTTAAGGTATGCTTTGCAAAAAAACAATAAAAAGAAAGAAGAAGAGTAAAAATATACCATGAACCAAAAAATTTAAAAAAAAAAATAACCTGTTTTACTGGGAAAGTTGACTATAGAAGAAAGAAAAAAACCTAAAAGCTTATTTTAGTTATTCTTATGATTATTATTAATTATTTATTGATATGTTATAATTACAAATAATATTGAGATTTGTTATAATATATTCATACCTATACATAACATAACTTGTTAGATTTCATTTCCTAGTACCTCTTCCTTCCCTCTCTTCCTCCCTCACCCCATTCCTATCCTCTACTCCTCTACTCTATTGGTATCCCTTCCTATATAATCTGCTATGATACATGAAGAACATTCTGTGAAGTATGCTTTAAAATCCTGTTAATATTTGGAAAGGCAGTACAAGTTGATTCCACTCTCTCAGGATAAGCACTGTAGAGATGTGGTCTCTGTGAGATTTTCACCTGATCCCAGATTTAAGTGGTTTGAATGCTGTGCCTTTTATATTCAGGACAATCTGTAATAAAAAAGTATCCATCGTGAGTGTCCATAGTAGTTTGACCTGGTAACTCTACTGTAAGCTTTGAAACACAATTTATGCAACAAGTATCTAGATATGATTCCATTTATGGGAAAGATTATATGTGTTTTACAAATGGTTTTAGCATCTTTTGTTAAAATAGTATTTTGACAGGCATTCATGATTTGCCTCCCGTGAGCATGTACCATGAAGATTCTGTATGTATATCAGGAAAATGAATCTCCTAGAATAGAACATGTAAATGCCAGATGTAATATAGAAACTGAGAAGACCAGTTAAATATTTGACCTGATGACTAATGTTCTATGATTTAACATTAAATCCATATCCCTTTACTCAATGAATACAAAATTAAACTGTGAAAAATAACTTAAATATTGGCATCAATAATTTTGGCAAATGAAGTTATACCAAAGATATTTCACCAATGTTTAATACAACAGAAAGATTTGCATTTTTAATGTTTTTTCTATTTTTATTGATTGTTTTTCCTCTGGCATAATGGATCATAATTGAGACATTGCTACTTTGCACATTTTTTAAAAAATCAGCATAACTTATTGTGTACTGTGTACCATATCATGATTCATTTCCCTCACAATTTTTCAAAACAAAATTATTGTGAATTATTTTCAGATTCATTGTGCCAGGAATCATTTGGTTTCATTTGGTGATGTTGAAATTATATACACAAAGGCAAATGTTGGCACTGAAATTAAATATTTACATTTTGTCATTGAGAGGAAATGTACTCATTATTAAAAAAAAAACTCTTTCATTTGAATAAAATCACAAAATTACACACACACACAAACACACACACACACACACACACACTATTTCATGAAATCTGAAGAATGTATCTGCAGATCTCAGCTCTAGACACATAGAATAAAAAATTTCAGAAATCCATGCTGACAGACCCAAGAAGGATCCAGTAAACTACACAATTGATTAGACAAAGAAACTGGTTTAGGTTAGTGTTAGTGTTAGGTCACAGCATACTGAGACCCATAATATATCACCTTGGTAACCAGAAAAGCAGAAATGAACAAAAAAAGAGAGGACATAAAAAGAAAATGCTGATTAAAATGACGTAACAAAATACTTGTAGATAATTGGAGTCTATCCTAAAATATTTTTTTTTAATCAAGGAAAAGATACAGCTGACACTATTTGGTGCCTTAAAGGTGCATTACAACAGAAAAAAAAAGTGTGTGTGTGTGTGTGTATACACACACACACACACACAAATATATATATTTGTTTCCATTTCGTGTCCAAATCAATTTCAGATAATTAAATAATATTGTTAATAAATTCACTAATATTGGCACTAGTCTCTTAAAAAACTAAAAAATCAGTTCTTTCTCTGTGGCAAGTAATTGGACATATCCTTGGAACCCAAGAGGATGGCAGCAGGCCAATCTCATATTCACCTCAGACATGTGTGGCAGATGGCACAGTAGCTCCTCCATTTATACTGAAAATGGTCCTATTATCATTTTATTTTCCCTGGCACCAGGATAATATATAAGGTAATTCTTATGATCACTGAAAAACACTTTCATAAATTACACACTGAATCAAGGCATAAAATATACAGTTGGAGATAGAAGATACATGCTCTTGACCACAATTCTATATTTTTAAATGAAGTAATAAAAGGTATTTTTAAAGATATCTTTTGAAAAATAGGAATACTGAATAATTTTTATTGTGAGACATTGCTTGACTTAGTATCAAGAAATTCTTAATACTTTATAAAAAGAAGTAGAAGGCAATTTACAGGAATACTGAGGGAAAATTATTAAGAATATTAAATGTGTTCTTATTTCTATATTAAATTTTTCTGCTTCATTACAATCGATATTTTAGGTGTGAGAAGTATTTATTTATTCAACTGTTAAAATTCTTTTTGCAAAATTAATTGTGTTTTTATGCATCAAATCATATAATAGATTGTCTGAAAAGTTACACAAAATATTGCATATATTTTCTTTATATTTCATGATAAATATTATTATTAAAATCAAAATATTATCACAGAAAATTATATTTGTGCAAATTACAGGAGGTATGTTTATAGGTGCATAAGTAAGTCAAATAATTTCCTTTGACAATTCACATTATACATAAAAAGCAGTTGTCTTCAAGAACTTCTTAAAAAAATAACAATATGCTAAAATACCTTCTATTTTTTTCTCCAAAGAAAGACATAGAAGAAAAGAAAATGATGATTTAACTTCTAGACCTTCTTTTATAAAAGTAAAGAATATAGAGAAATATACCTCATTTTAATAATTTGTATTAAGTAAAATATTTATGTGGCTTAAGGATGGATGGCAACACTCTGATGGCTGAATGAATAAAATTTTCATAGACTGTGTTTTTCAAATAAAACAAGTTCAAAACTTTGAGACAACATTCAAACAGTACATGCCATTTTGAAATTTTATTTTGATTTGTCCTTCTTTCTCTGAGTAAGCACTTTATGAAATGACAAAGCAATAGGTGAGGGTCTTTGAGGATTCATGGAATATGGGAGTGAGTAAGAGGGTGTCACAGGCCATGATTACTATGCAGAGATATGGCCTCAATGTTTGGATGAGAGATGGTACAGACAGTGAAGATAAGCACAACTGGAAAGATTAAAAAAAAAAAGAAGAAGAATAGAAAAGAAAATTTAGTTGAGGTACTATAATATAACCATGAAAGATGGAAAGATGTATAATAATTTTTGACAATCTCAGTCTGAAATTTTGAAGAAAGATCTTTAGATGCAGTAGAATTGAGAGGCATAAAGTATGATACATATCTAGGAGCAGATAATATCACCCAATACAATTAATTAAGTGACATAAGAGAAATGTTGGCACACTGGATAACTCTAACATTTGAAACAATATAGTCCAAAAGCCATATGATTCAGAATCATTTGAGCTCTTTTTTGAATATTCAGGTTCCTGAACCATCATTCTGATTTATTTTATGCATAGGGCTTAGGAATCTTCTGGGAGTTTTTGAAACAGGGATCACAGGTAAGCCATTATGTATTATAGCTTGTGATTCATTGATTTAATGGCACAATAAAGGATAAGAACAGAAATGAACAAGTCATAACATAAAAGTAATCAGAATTTCAAGAATGTCAGATCACAAAAATAGCAGAGGAAATCATTACATGAAAAAAAAAAATGTTTACCCAGTGACTTGGGAGGCTAAGGTAGGAGGATCATGAGTTCAAAACCAGCCTCAGCAACTGGGAGGCATTAAGCAACTCAGTGAGACCCTGTCTCTAAATAAAATACAAAATAGGGCAGGGGATGTGGCTCAGTGGTTGAGTGGCCTTGAGTTTATTCCCCGGTACCCACCCCAAAATAAAAATGTTTAATAGGTTTAATGCTTACACAGGGGTCACATAAATAACTGAAAATTTGCTACTTGAAATACAATCAGGCAGCTGATGCAAGCTGTATCAGTGGAATAGGAGGAGAAAAAGAAAACTGGTAAACAGTAAGGTACTGGGGATTGAGCCCAGAAGTGCTTTACCAGTGAGCTACATCCCCAAGCCTTTTTATTTTTTATACTGAGACAGGATCTCACCAGGGCCAGGATAAATTGCTGAGGTTGGTCTCAAACTTATGATCTACCTGTATCAGCCTCCCAAAAGGCACCTGGCTCATTTTGGGGTTTTTTTGTTTGTTTGTTTGTTTGGATTGGGGGGGGGTGGTACTGGGAGTTGAACTCAGTCACACTTAACCACTGAGCCACAGCTCCAGCCTTTTAAATTTTTATTTTGAGAGAGTCTCATTCAATTTCCAAGGGTCCTGCTCAATTCCTAAGGCTGGATTTGATCTTGCAATCTCCTCCTCAGCTTCCAAGGCACTGGGATTACAGGCATGTACCATCATACCCAACTCATTTATTTCATAAGAATGAGAAATTTCTTTCAACAAGCTGAGTAATACACATTATTCTTTTCAATACATCAAAAATGTTTTTAACTTATGTATCTGTTTTATAACTCATAATTCCACACTATGCTTCCTGGTTCATGCAATAGTATTATAAGAGCATATAATTTCCTCCCATTGCAGGGATGGTGAAAGTGGTAGAGCCTGAAAATTCACATCATTGAAAAACAAAATATTAAAAGGCTCTCAAAGAGTGCTGGAAAGTATTTAAGCAAGCATAACTATCAATTACTGTGAATCCAGCATATAACATGTCGGAGTACCTTGATGTGTGAGTAAATCCTTATTGCATAGGAATTCAAGACACATATCTTCAGAGAAAGATGTTAGAAAGATAGCTACATCATCAATGTATGTCTATTGTTACTTATTAATGAGGCCAACAATTCCCCATACATGTGAGTCTTTTATGAGTTTCCACTGGATGCTTTATGCTATTGAGTTTTTTAGCTCAATACAGATGATGTGGGAATAAGCAAATAAAAGTTATTGTTGTCTTCAACTAATCATTTTTCTGGTGCTTGATTCCCTCTGTCACTACATTTTTATTGTGTCTGGGCATTGAGGGTAGGAATAATTAAAAGGGTTTTCATTCTCTCTAAAAAGCATCAAATTAATATTTTTTATAAAATGTTTCCCAGAGTTGATTCTTGTTGAAGAAGCAGGGGAAAGGAGAATTTTATAAGAGGGCTCACTGTATCTGTTGTCAAAATGATAGCAAAGAGTCCTTTGTTTTGAATATTTGTCACCAATACTTAGATTTACTTAATATATGCAAGGCCATTCAAACTTGAAGGAAAATTTTTTATGTGGAATCTTCATGAAAGCTAATTGAAAGTTTGACTGGATTAATTACCATACAGCATTTTCGTATGGATGAGATTGGGGAAACTAAAAGGCTTAAAATTAGGATTTTTCCCCATGCAGTTGATTATGTATCCCCGTATTTAATAAATATCATAGAAAAGTATGCATTTGCCTACTTGGTATTTCAACACCAAGCACACTTAGTCATCATATAAGCTTTAATCATTAAGCTGAATTGTTAACTAGTTGAAATTGGTTAAATTATTGTTGTATGGAAAAGAAGAATGTGTATTATTCATCTTATTTGAAACATCAAGTTTAATTGTTCATTTTTAATTTTTAACTTATTATTTTTATTGTATTATTATAATTACCATTACTGTTACTGACTCATCCTTACTGAGTAATACTAAGTCTGTGCTAAATTTTTTGTAGCAGTGTTTAATTCTTGTCACACCAAAATTAATGTCTCTATATTACCAATGAAGGAATGTAAGAACAAACATTTTAAATAGATTGCCTTAGATACATAGCTAATACTAAACAGAACAAAGATTAGGACTAATTATGTCTCAACATTTAACTTGAGCTCTTAATTCCTATTGCTTCCTCACTGATTGAATGTGGTGTGAAATCCTGTAGAGAATGTCCTTGTCAGAAGCCTCCACAGGTAAAAGGGCAGTGCCTTTGTCTTTTTATGAATGCAAACAAACACATTAGCTTGTTTTTTTTTATTGGTTGTTCAAAACATTACAAAGCTCTTGACATATCATATTTCATACATTAGATTCAAGTGGGTTATGAACTCCCATTTTTACCCCAAATACAGATTGCAGAATCACGTCGGTTACACATCCACATTTTTACATAATGCCATATTAGTAACTGTTGTATTCTGCTACCTTTCCTATCCTCTACTATCCCCCCTCCCCTCCCCTCCCATCTTCTCTCTCTGGCCCCTCTACTGAAATTCATTTCTCTCCTTGTTTTTTTTTTTTTTGCCCCATTCCCCTCACAACCTCTTATATGTAATTTTGTATAACAATGAGGGTCTCCTTCCATTTCCATGCAATTTCCCTTTTCTCTCCCTTTCCCTCCCATGTCATGTCTCTGTTTAATGTTAATCTTTTCCTCCTGCTCTTCCTCCCTGCTCTGTTCTTAGTTGCTCTCATTATATCAAAGAAGACATTTGGCATTTGTTTTTTAGGGATTGGCTAGATTCACTTAGCATAATCTGCTCTAGTGCCATCCATTTCCCTGTGAATTCCATGATTTTGTCATTTTTCAGTGCTGTGTAATAGTCCATTGTGTATAAATGCCACTCCATTCATCTATTGAAGGGCATCTGGGTTAGTTCCACAGTCTAGCTATTTTGAATTGTGCTGCTATGAACATCAATGTGGCAGTATCCCTGTAGTACGCTCTTTTAAGGTCTTCAGGGAATAGTCGGAGAAGGGCAATTGCTGAGTCAAATGGTGGTTCCATTCCCAGCTTTCCCAGGAATCTCCATACTGCTTTCCAAATTGGCTGCAACAATTTGCAGTCCCACCAGCAATGTACAAGCGTACCCTTTTCCCCACATCCTCACCAGCACTTGTTGTTTTTGACTTCATAATGGCTGCCAATCTTACTGGAGTGAGATGGTATCTTAGGGTGGTTTTGATTTGCATTTCTCTGACTGCTAGAGATGGTGAGCATTTTTTCATGTACTTGTTGATTGATTGTATGTCCTCCTCTGAGAAGTGTCTGATCAGGTCCTTGGCCCATTTGTTGATTGGGTTATTTGTTATCTTATTGTTTAATTTTTTGAGTTCTTTGTATACTCTGGATATTAGGGCTCTATCTGAAGTGTGAGGGATAAAAATTTGTTCCCAGGATGTAGGCTCCCTATTTACCTCTCTTATTGTTTCTCTTGCTGAGAAAAATCTTTTTAGTTTAAGTAAGTCTCATTTGTTGATTCTTGTTATTAAATCTTGTGCTATGGGTGTCCTATTAAGGAATTTGGAGCCCAACCACACAATATGTAGATCGGAACCAACTTTTTCTTCTTTTTCGTCTCTGATTTGATATCAAGCTCCTTGATCCATTTTGAGTTAACTTTTGTGCATGGCAAGAGGAGGGGATTCAGTTTCATTTTGTTGCATATGGATTTCCAGTTTTCCCAGCACCATTTGTTGAAGATGCTATCCTTCCTCCATTGCATGCTTTTAGCCCCTTTATCAAATATAAGATAGTTGTAACTTTGTGGATTAGTCTCTGTATCCTCTATTCTGTACCATTGGTCCACCCGCCTGTTTTGGTACCAGTACCATGCTGTTTTTGTTACTATTGCTCTGTAATATAGTTTGAAATCTGGTATCGCTATACCACCTGATTCACACTTCCTGCTTAGAATTGCTTTTGCTATTCTGGGTCATTTATTTTTCCAAATGAATTTCATGATTGCTTTATCTATTTCTACAAGAAATTCCATTGGGGTTTTGATTGGCATTGCATTAAACCTATAGAGAACTTTTGGTAATATCACCATTTTGATGATGTTAGTTCTGCCTATCCATGAACAGGGTATATTTTTCCATCTTCTAAGATCTTCTTCTATTTCTCTCTTTAGGGTTCTGTAGTTTTCATTGTATAAATCTTTCACCTCTTTTGTTAGGTTGATTCCCAAGTATTTTTTTTTTTTGAGGATATTGAGAATGGGGTGTTTTTCCTCATTTCCATTTCAGAAGTTTTGTTGCTGATATACAGAAATGCCTTTGATTTATGCGTGTTGATTTTATATCCTGCCACTTTGCTGAATTCATTTATTAGTTCTAATAGTTTCTTTGTAGACCCTTTTGGGTCTGATAGATATATTATTATATCATCCACAAATAGTGATAATTTAAGTTCTTCTTTTCATATTTTTATGCCTTTAATTTCTTTCGTCTGTCTAATTGCTCTGGCCAGTGTTTCAAGAACTAAATTGAATAGAAGTGGTGACAGAGGGCAACCCTGTCTTGTTCCAGATTTTAGAGGGAATGCCTTCAATTTTTCTCCATTCAGAATGATGCTAGCCTGAGGCTTAGCATAGATAGCTTTTATAATGTTGAGGTAAGTTCCTGTTATCCCTCGTTTTTCTAATGTTTTGAACATAAAGGGATGCTGTACTTTGTCGAATGCTTTTTCTGCGTCTATCGAGATGATCATATGGTTCTTATCCTTGAGTCCATTGATGTGGTGAATAACATTTATTGATTTCTGTATATTGAACCATCATTGCATCCCAGGGATCAATCCTACTTGATCATGGTGCACAATTTTTGGGGGTGTTTTTGTATCTGATTTGCCAGAATTTTATTGAGGATTTTTGCATCTAGGTTCATTAGAGATATTGGTCTGTAGTTTTCTTTCTTTGAGGTGTCTTTGTCTGGTTTCAGAATCAGGGTGATGTTGGCCTCATAGAATGAATTTGGAAGAGCTCCCTCTTTTTCTATTTCCTGAAATAACTTGAAAAGTATTGGTATTAATTCTTCTTTAAAGGTTTTGTAAAACTCCGCTGTATACCCATCTGGTCCTGGGCTTTTCTTGGTTGGTAGTCTTTTGATTGCTTCTTCTATTTCATCCATTGATATTGGTCGGTTCAAATTGTGTGTATCCTCCTGACTCAGTCTGGACAAATCATATGACTTAAGAAATTTATTGATGTCTTCACTATCTTCTATTTTATTGGAATATAGGTTTTCAAAATAATTCCTAATTATCTTCTGTATTTCTGTAGTATCTGTTGTGATGTTGCCTTTTTAATCCCATATGTTAGTAATTTGAGTTCTCTCTCTTCTTCTCTTCGTTAGCATGGCTAAGGGTCTGTAGATCTTTATTTTTTTGAAGAACCAACTTTTAGTTTTGCCAATTTTTTCAATAGTTTCTTTTGTTTCCATTTCAGCTCTGATTTTAATTATTTCTTGCGTTCTGCTACATTTGCTGTTATTTTGCTCTTCTTTTTCTAGGGCTTTGAGATGAAGTGTGAGCTCATTTATTTGTTGTTGTTTTTCTTTTTTTGAGGAATGACCTCCAGGCGATGAATTTCCCTCTTAAAACGGCTTTCATTGTGTCCCATAGATTCCAATATGTTGTGTCTGTATTTTCATTTATGTCTAAGAATTTCTTGATTTCCTCCTTTATGTCTTCTGTAACCCATTGATCATTCAGTTTATTTAATTTTTTTATGAAGGCTAATATATTTTTGTATAGATTTTGAAGAATGTCTGTGTATGTGTATGTGAATGTATAAAGCAAAAGCAGTGTAGTGGTTTGTAAGCCATAAATCACATATTTTAGTCTTACTTGTGTAAACAGTCAAAGCTGAAACCCCCAAAATTTCTTAGATAAAAATAAAACAAGGGCTGGGGATGTGGCTCAAGCGGTAGCGTGCTCTCCTGGAATGCACACAGCCCTTGGTTTGATCCTCAGCACCACGTACAAATAAAAATGTTTGTTGTGCCGCCGAAAACTAAAAAAAATAAATATTAAAAATTAAAAAAAAATAAGAAATAAAACAATAATAATAATAATCCCCTGAAAAAGTTATAGAATTTTAATAAAAGAACACCTTTAACATGAAGACCTGAAGCTTAGCTCACAGTGTGTGAGGGGGGACTTCTTCCACTCTGTTAAGTTCTGTAACTGGCCTAAGAATTAAATTTACCTGAGACAGATTAACAAGAGACAAGTATGAACATTTACTTAATATTTCTTAATATTTTTATATGCACACAGGAGTCCTCAGAAGGAAAATGAAGACCCAAAGAAGTTGTTAAACCTATAGATTACTACCTTTTCACACAAAGAATAAGAAATTGTGTGGATGTGATAAGACATAGAGCCTTGGGCTAAAGCAGAAAATTGTGAGATGATGATGAGGAAATATGGGGGAAGATGTGAGATAGTTATTTTAGTAGGCTTGTCCAAACATGTGCACTTCATTGCTGACTGGGAGTCCCTAGTGATGGGACTATTTTCTACCTCCTGGAACAGGAAGAACATTGTTTTCATAATCAATATTATGACTTTCTTCTAGGCAGTAAGACAGAGGTTAGACAACCCTTCCTGCATTTACTATTTCTCAAGTGCCTTCAGGTCAAAATATAAAATGTCCCAAAGCAAAATTTTGAGGGGTAGTATCCTCTGGATCCACTCAAAAGAAAAAATATGTAGAGATTTCATAGATAGATGGAAGAGAGAGGGAGAGAGAGAGAGAGAGAGAGAGAGAGAGAGAGAGAGAGACACTCCTGTTCTAAGTAAATAATCTGATCTCTCAGGATGAATGTCCAGATTTCTAAACATCAGTCCATATATAATTAAAACAAAAAAAACTTAATTGAGAAATTAAAATATTCCAAATCCCATCAAATGAAATACTTTGTATCAAATGTCATCTGCTAGAATTTGACAGTTGTTGTGATTTCTAAGAATGAAGAAAAAATATTCTTGTTTTGAATCTTTATTTAATCTCCTCCCCCCACCCTTTTATGATTGGGATGGAAGGGATTTGCTATAATTTCAATCCAAAACATACCCTAAAGGCTATATGTTGAAGCTTGGTCCCCAGTCTCTGATGCTATTGGGAGGTGGTAGAACCTATGAGATGTGGGGCATAGTGAAAGGAAGTTAGGTCTTGGATGAATGCAGCTGAAGGGGATACTGGGACTCCTGTCCCTTGTCTGTTTTCTTTGCTTCTCAGCTGCCACACACAGCTTCTTCTACTACATGCTCCCTACTGTGATGTACTACCTCACCACAAGCCCAAAAGCAAAGGACCAAAAACCATCATGGAATGTCCAAACTATGAGCCAAAGTAAAACTTTTCTCCATATAAGATGATTTCTCTCAAATTAAAAAAAAAAATGGTTAACTCAATGACAGAAAGATGACTAACACCATGGTGAAGTAATCATTTTTAAATTTTTCCTTATATAGTATTTGCACAAAAACTATAAGGAAAAGAAATATCAGGTGACAAAATTCATGTTTTTGTTTGGATATATACAGTAAACATTCAAACAAAGGAGGTATTCTTCGGAAATGAGAGAAAATTGTGATAGAAGAGTAGAAAATAAGACAAGGAAGAAATACCAGTCATAAAAGGGTGTACTTTCAAGGTTTCCTTTGTAAACACCTAGAGCTTCTTCCTGCTGGGAAACCCCCTGAGTAAAGTATAAAGCACATGACCAAGCTTCATTTCACCTGAAGCACAAAGCGTTTGTACTACAGCTTTCTCTAGTCCATTATTGAAGGCTGCTGAGAGTAAGACAATACAGCAGTATCTCTGCTTTCTGACCTCAGAGAGGATTTGTACTTCACAAGACAGAGGTGTTTGCTGACAATTGTCTGTCTGAATTTTTTATTTTTCCCTAACCTAAGGACCATTAGAGAGATTATGTTTGGCATATTCAGCAGGTGGCAATGCAGGGTACCCATCAAGAAAAAGTATTCTGTCAAAGATTATGTTAAGAGTCAGAATTTAGAAGTTAGTTTTGTGGAAATTCAAATGACAAGGACAGCAAGAGAATATACCAGAATGTATGTTAAAATTCCATGGTAGGTGAAAAATTAGATTGTTTGTACATTTTTAAAATTAAAAGACATTATATGTTAAGAATCTAGAATAAAAAAAGTGATGGATTGCTTCAATTTCCTTTATCATTTTTTCCCTTCCTTAGTTTATCCTCATGAAATTGAATGGAATTAGTCAAATTTTTGCAACAATTCAAATAAATGATCTGAGTTTCTTTAAATCTTTAGGTTCCTCTCAGTTACTGATATAAATTTACCCAATTTCTAATAGCTCAGGGAGCTGATAACCTATTTCAATCCTCATAGCAATGAGAAAGATGTATCATTCTGTGAAACTCACCATCTCTTATATTGCAGATTCAAATTACAACATTAAAATACCAAGAAGATTCATAGGAGATTCAATTATGGCCACTACAATTGTACTGAAAGTTCAGATAGCCTGTTTTTTATATTAATAAAATTTGCTTTTCAAAATACTCCTATTTCTACTCAACTTCCTTAAAATTTTTATTAAAAAATGTGCTGAATGCAATAACATAGCTTGTGTCATGTCTGAAGGGATAGGTGAGCACAAGGACACTGTAAGATATCACACACATACCTTTATAACTTTTTCTAAAAACAGTGAAAGAACCTCACTGGCAATGCAATTGTCAAAAATCAATGGAAGGTCTCTTGTTTTAGATCCAAGATAGTTAAATTATTTGTGCAGGGAAGAATATTTACGTTCATGTGACATATTTTGGATGGCTGTCTTTAATGATGATTATGGCACAGTGCACTCATTGTTACTTCTGCTCAGGTGAGTGAATGGACATAATTTGTGTTTAGAAGGATATTTGATAGGTCCAGAGGCTATTGACCTTCCTAACTGGATTACTTGCATATCAGAACTACTTTTATTATCCAAACAAGATAAACCATGGAAATATTTTCATGTAGATATATTTTTTCATCTCTTTGTCTGTTTTCCCTTTGAAAAAAAAGTCATTCCCAATCTAATGTGCAAACGTGTTTCTGGGAGTATATCTGTCTTAGTCTACTGTCACAGATCTGCATTTAGACTCTGAAATCAAGAATAGTTAGATATAAAGGTTGTTTTGTTCTTCATTGTTGTATAGATGCTTCAGTGCAAAATAAAGCAGATATGGAAAAAAAGTTATAATTTTCAGAAAGGAAAACATTGAAAAAAAACTAAAATTTATTTCCAACATAATCTAAGATGTTGATGACTGACCTAAACTCATACCACTCTCACCTTGGTTAGCCTCCAGTTTATTAAGTACTATCAGAACTTAAATTATAAAATCAAAACTCAAGTGCAAGAATTTTAGCTTAATTGGGGGATTATAAAGGTCTAGAATAGAAGTCAAACATTGCCGTAGTGTCCAGTGGGTGTCATGAATGCTATGGTTTGGATATGAGGTGTTCCCCCAAAAGCTACTGTGCTATTGCAAGAATATTCAAAGCCTACAGTAGATTAATCTACTTGATGGATTAATAATTCGAAGTGACCAAAGTAGGGTCATTACAGTGGATGATAACTGTGGACAAGTGGAGCATATCTGAAAGAGGAAGGTCACTGGGGGCTTGCCCATAAAGATTATTTCTTATCCCCTGGGTCCGCCTTCCTCTATGTTTCCTGGCTACCATTAAAATTAGCAACTTTCTTCCACCATACCCTTGTGCCATGATGTTCTACCTCACCCCAGGCCCAGAGTCACAGAAATTGAACCTCTGAAATCATGAGTCTACATAAACTTTTCCTACTGTAAATTATTCTTGTCAAGCATTTGGTCACAGCAATGAAAAGCTGAGAAACACAGTAAACCTAAACTTCTACCACTTTTACTGGGTTATTCTCCATTTTATTCAATAGTTTGAGAATTTAAGCATCAAGGCAAACTGAAGTGCAAGAATTTTAGCTTAATTTGTGAATCACAAAGGTCTTGAATAGAAATACAATTCTGGCACAGATTCAAAGAGGACAAGGTCAGTGTTTGTTTATATTAGGACATATTTTGTGATTTTTTTCCAAAAAAAATGCCCTTTGTAATAAAATCACCACAGGGTGCAAGTATGGTTTAACTGGATTTAATTAAATGTTATTAAATTTATTAAATTTATTAAATTCAGTTTAATGAAAAGACCCATGTTTAATAAACTTAACTTTAAAGGTGTGAGAGTAATTCTGAAAAACTCCACAAATGAGCCCTCAGGGAAAATATGCACCACCAGGACTCTGGGCATAAAGTGAACCAGCTAGGAACTGGGCTCTTTGGAACAGTTTAGAACAAGAATGACTAACCAGCTTCTACCACAATGCCTCCCCATACAGAGTAGGCACTTCAAGAACAAACAAATGAATGATGGAAAATTTTTATTTTGTCAAAAGTGTTTTCTTTCTCCTTCCACTTGTTAGAAAATAAGATTTTAATTTTCTTAAATTTTTTACATTATATACCTTAATAAAAATAATAATCTAAACAACCCAAACTGTGCTTTTCCTCATACAGTATGTTTCTCACATGTTATCAAGAGACTGTCATGAAGATAACCTGAAGTCAAAGAGAATTGGATGGCGACCTTAGTGAAAGAGAAGTAGTATCCACAAAAGGCGATCAAGTTGAATAGTTTAAAGACCAGCAGCTCACTTAGCTTGTGATCCTGGAAGTTTATTTGTCAATTCTTGGAATCCTATCAATATATCCAAATTACCTATGGAAAGTAAGATATTATATGTGATATCATATGTAGATACATTGTGAACACAATATGAAATGTGAGAGAGTTCTTTGTTTTCCTCCAAATATTTTTTTCTATTTATTTCTTCTGTATTTAGGCAGGTGTCTTGTTTGTGTTTTCTTGCTTCAAGAGTTTTGTGTTTTACTTGCCTGAAGCAGTTGCCTTTCTGGCTTTTCATTATAAATGTTTAAAAACACTGAGAAAATTTCAATTTAATTTGTGTCATAAACACCTAAGAAATAGATTTTTGAGAAACAGAGACAGAAGTGACTACAAAACATGTATAAAGAAAGAGAAATTCACACCAGGTTAAAAATACTCGTACACAGGAAAGACAGGGTATGAAGGAATCCAGGACTTAGGGCTGCCAGCAACACCAAAATATCTGATGCCTCTATTATTATTGAAAGCATCAGAGCAGGTGCATGTAATGGGACCTGGTGAGCCCAGTGACGCACCACCCATCACAAGAGTGGAAAGAAGAAAGGAGGCTCCTCTGAATACTGGAGCTAAAGTCCTGAATGCCTGTGTACAGAAGCTGAAAGAAACTTAACTTGGTAAGAGTTTTATTTCTGTTGCATCCTAATCTCTTCTCCCTCTCGGGTGTATCATAACTGTGGCATGCAAACATTTATCTCCCACTGCAATCTTTTTCTTTCTCCTACTCTCTCCAACCCCTTCCCTAATTCCTTGATTCCTTCTACATTCCATTTTTATAAAAATCAGCACATGTATTGGCACGTCTACACCTTTTTTGCCTTCAACCTACTTTTTGTCTGACTCTTGTTCATACCACTCACTCACTTTACAGATATCAAATCACAGGGTCTTTTTGTTAAATGCAATTTTCAATGATCTGAACAGATCTCTGAACACCATTTAATGTATTTGACCCCTATTATTTTTTTAAATACATTACTTCATGGGTTTTATAATTTCAAATACTCCTAGTTTTCTTCCCAAGTGCTACATATCTTCTTAAATTCCTTAATTATCTTCTCTCTTGTGAATACTTGTAAATATTTGACCTTCAGAACAGAAAGTCTTCTGCATAGGCCTAGACGATTCTTAGAAGACCTCCTGAAAACTCTATTATTCCGAGTAAGTTCTGAAGGTATCACATTCTTCACAGATAAACAATCATCCTAAAACTTTAAGTAGTTCACTTCAATATTTGGAGAATCCAAAATGAGGCAGTGCCAGACTGCAAGTGGTTCTGGCCTCCACCCAGAGGGCGGGAAGGAGAATTTGTTGTAACTTGTTCACAGAAGCAAGACAGAAAATACGTGATTAATTAAAATGGAAATTCCCTACATAGAAGTTAGAGGCTTCAGATTGGCTTTCCTAGTTGGTTTTGATTTGCTTACATTGGAGTTCAAGGTAAAAGTACCATCTCCATCTAATGAACTCAAAAGCTGAAACCACCTGATGAGGGAAGACTACTAATGCTCAGACCATCAGACCTTTTCAGGATGAAAATTAGGATTACTACACCAAGAAAAGTATTCCTGACTGAGAACCAAGAGAAAACTGAGTTGGACAATAAAAGGAAAACACGTCTAAAAACAACCACAGTGTGATATCTGGGTGCCACATGACTAAAACAGAAGCTCTACACTTTTCTTCTTCCTCTTTTTCTTTTTTTAATTTACATTAAAATTTTAAAAACTCCCCTTCTCTGATAGTTTCCCTAATATTTTATATAAGATGTCCTAATGTTCGTTAAGCCCCTCAAAACCTTAAGAATTTCAATCAGAAACATAACTAACCTAGTGAAGGAAGGGGTTCTTTCCATATGCACATACTCAGGGACATGGTAGCTCCCCTTTATGTGAGAAAATAATACCAAGTATGCAGGTTCTTTTCCTTCTCACTACTGCTCATAAGTAACCACCCATTTTTTTTGTTTTGTTTTGTTTGTTTGTTTGTTTGTTTGTTTTGCTTTCAGGGATTGAACACAGGGGTGCTTAACCACTGAGCAATATCCCCAGCTCTTTTTATTTTATTTAGAAAGAGGGTCTCGCCAAGTTACTTAGGGCCTTGCTAAATTGCTGAGACTGGCTTTGAACTCACAATCCTCCCATCTCAGTCTCGGAAGCTACTGGGCACCATTGCACCAGCCACAAATAACCAAACAGTATTAACAGCAGGCAAGAAAGTTTAATTAATGACTGTGGAATGGAGAAGAGGAGTTCACACTCAAAAGGTACCTTTTCCCTGAACAGATCTGTGGTCTGGACTTTAACAAGAGCTGGTTGATGGAGGATTGCTGTCCTCAGAGCTTTTCATGAGAAGGGAAGACATTTCCAGAGAGCAGAGTGACACTTCTTTTCCTTCCTAATCTGGACATGGTTGACTCTGTCATGACCTCTGTGGATATGTTTTTCAACAATATAATGAGAGTATAATGAACTTAAGGTTGTGTGGAGTGCTAAGATGGCATCCAGAGCAGATGGAGCTGTCTGGAGCCCTCCTTCAGTGGTTAGGGATGTGTGAATACTGGATGATCTGCAGCTGGAAGCATGTGGTAATAGCCTCCAGCCTTTAACTTTTGCAAGCAAGCTAGCTGCACAGCTGATAGCACAACAGACTATTGGTAATGTTGGGGTTCATTCTAGTGGCAGAAATTCAGGCTTATTTATTCTTTACAAGGAAAAGCTGCAATCTTAGGCAGAGATACACTGTTGCTTTTTCTTTATGTTAATTCAGTTGAAGAATAATCATGTAAGTCAAACAACATCTGTTTACAAAACACAATTTGATCGAATTTGACAGTTATATGCACTTATGAAACTGTAATCATATACCCTATAACCAAGATATAAAAATTACAGCCAAACACTTCTCAGGCCTATTTACAGTCCTTCTCTCCTTCTCTTCATACCCAAGACAACCATTTATCTGGACTTTTGTTGGAATACTTCTATTTGCATTTTATAGAATCTTGCATAAGTGTAAACATTTAATATGTATTTTGCATGTTTAGCTTCTTTTTCTGAGAATATTAATTTTGAAGTTTATCTGTTTCTCTTTATATCAGTAGTTTGTAGTTTTTATTTTTGTGCAGGATTTTATTGTGTAAATATGTAGTAATTTATCTATCTGTTAGTAGGCATGTCATTTTCTTTCTTTTTTTTTTCCACCCACTATTGTGAATAAATCTGTCATCAACTTGCATAATTTTTTATGTAGACATATATTTTGTTAAGTATCTGGGTATAAAATGTGTACATCATATGGTAGATTTATGTTGAACCTCTACAGAAACTGTTAACTAGTTTTCTACAGTGATTTTACATTTCATATTCCCACAGACATTGTATGAGTTTCAAGTTCCACAGACTTATCAATACTTAGTGTATCGAACTTTTCTTTTTTTCTACTTTTCTCTTTCATTTTCCACTTTGGTAATGGATGTTAGGTGGTATCTCAATGTAGTTTCATGGTTTTAATTTGTTTTCTCCTCATGACTAAAACTGTTCATTTTGTATGTGTTCATTTCTATATTTTTATGTATTAGTTGTTGAAATTTTATGCCCATTTAGTTATTGGGCTCTTTGCATTATTATCATTGAATTATTAATATTTTACATATTTAAGACATAATTCCTTTGTCAGATATATGCATTAGAAATATTTTCTTCCATTCTGTGGTTTCCATGTTTGTTTTCTTAAATGATTCTTTTTAACAACAAAGGTTTTAAATTTTATAAGCACACTTTTTTATTTTTTCTTTTATTGGTAGTACTTTTCTGTTTTCTAAGAACTCAGAACAATTATGTATGCTAAGATTGTCAAGATATTTTCTAATGTTTTCTTTCAGAAGTTTAATAGTTTATCTCTTTCCTTTAAGAATTCAAGCTTTTTTGTATTGTACTAGGTTTCTGATAGGATGGGTAATTTTATCTTTGTGCTTATTTCCATATGAATATGCAGTTTTCTTTTTATTGTAGTTGAACACAACATCTTTATTTTATTTATGTTTTATATATGGTGCTGAGGATGCAGCCCAGGGTCTTGCACGTTCGAGGTGAGAGCTCTACTGCTGAGCCACAACCCTAGCCCCTGAATATGCAGTTTTTCTAGCAATGTTTGTTGAGGAAAAAAAAAAAAAAACTCTTTTTTGTCCATTGAATTGTCTTTGAAACCTCTGGTGAAAATTATGAACTGCATTTGCGTAGGTCTATATTAGGATTCCTTATTCCATTTCAATAATGTGTTTACCTCCTTGTCATTACCACACTTTCTTGATTACTTTAGATTAAAAATAATTATTCAAATTAGGTAATTTAAGACCTCCCCTCTGTTCTTCCTTTCAAATTTGCTTTAGCTGTTCTTGGTCATTCCATCTCTCTATATATTTTATATGGGCTTGTTAAGTTCTATTTTAAAGAAAAGCAAACTGAAATTTTGATTCATATCACATTAAATCTACAGATCAACTTGAAAAGATGTAACATCTTCATAATATTAAGTCCTTCCAATCTATAAACATAATATACATGTCCACTTACATATCTCAAATTTTCTCTCAGCAATATTTTGAAGTATTTTAGTGACAAGGTCTGTCATGTACTTTGTTAAAGTTATTTCTAAATATTATATGTTTTTAAATGCTATTTCAATCACTTTTTAATATTTATCTTCTTATTTTACCACTATTATGCAAAGTACAATTTTTGTATTAACATGTACTCTGTGATCTTGCATATTTAATGATTAACTGCAAAAGTTGTTTTATATATCCCTATGCATCTTCTTCTGAGATGATGATCATTTTATCTGCAAATAAAAGTTGCTCTTTGCAATATCTAAACCCTTTATTTTTATCTTGCCTTATTGGAATGGCAAAGATCTCTTAAAAAACATGGACTATAAGTGACAAAAGAAGCCATTCTTGCATTGTTGTTTTTAATGGTCTGTTTATGTAGGTATCAATCAAAGGGGATAAATAGATCTGAAGTGTTCAGTGTAGCAGACATTAGCAGATAGATACTAAGTTGAAACTCAGTATCATGCAATACTATCTAAGTTTCTCAATACCTTAAAGGAGTTTTCCAGAGTTTCATATCAGCAGCTTTCTGGTTAGTTTCTATGTGTGAGGGAGGCATGCAAAATGGTAAACATGATGTTATGGAGTAAATGTATGTGTCCTTCTAAAATTCATGCTGACATGCTAACTTTGGAAGATAATTAGGGTGAGATAAAGTCATGAGGATGGTGTTCTCTTGATGGGATTAGTGGCCTTATGAGAAGAAGAAGATTTTATCTTTCTTTCACTCTCTGACACAGTTAGAAAATGGCCATCTACAAACCAAAGAGTTCTCACTAGAAATTATCAGCCATTGATCTTGAATGTCTTAGCTTTCAGAACAGTGTAAGATAAATATGTTTTCATGTCATCTGGACTGGAGTGATTCTGACAGCATCTGACCTAAGAAAAATAAAACTAGAAATAAAAATCTGTTCTGGGCTTTTGGCAGATGGAATCCTTGTGGTGGCATCCCTGATCTGTCTACACTATTGGGTTTCTGAGAGCTCACGTGCTCTCATTTGCTCTCTTCCCATCTTATACATTTCTATTTACCCAAACTAAATTTCTTTTTACTCAATATATCTATGGAATTACATTTTTTTTAATTTACTTACCAAATACTTTCACAAATAAAGGGATCTAGGAAGTTCATATTCTTTAATCAAGACTGGAACTTCCTAAATGTACATAGTGCAATGATGAAGAAGAGACTCCAGTCCGATGCATAGACTGAAACCTGGACATCAAAAGAATGAAAGGTAGTGACATGTGTTGCTTCTGGATCATCTCTTGTTTGCTAGGATCTTTTTTATTTTGTTTTGTTTGGCGGGGGAGAGGTAAAGGGTGGGAAAGATATTTCTGAACTTTTATCATTCATTACCACATTGTTTCTGCAAAGAAAAGCTAATTTAAATTAATCAATTTACAAATAACTAACATGCAAACCACTTTTTAGAACCTTCTCTTTTTGACAAAGAGATTTTTTTGAATTATATGTAAATAAATAAACTAAATACAATTATTGCTTACCATTGAAGTTATTCTTCCAGGCACTCTAATTTCTAAATTTCCATCACATTATTCTCTTTAAATGAGTTCAAATTATAGTATAGTTCAGCTTACCAAATCTTAATTGGACTTCACACATATAAACAGACACATGCAAAGTCTTCCCTCAGTATCCATGGGGTTGCTTTCAGTACCTCCAAGGATACAAAGATGAACAGATGCTCAGTAGTGCATATAAAAGGGCATTATATTGTTATATTGTCTGCACATATCATCCCATTTACTACAAATCATCTCTACTTACTGATAATAACTAATATGTAAATGTTATATAAATAGTTGCTCTACTGTCTTGTTTGGGGAATAATGACAAGAAAAGGAGTCTGCACATGTTCAGTATAAATGCAAATTTTGTAAAAACATTTTTGATCTAAGGTCAGCTGAATCCATTATTCATAGAGATATTGAAAAGAAAGTGGGAAGACTACACACACACACACACACACACACACACACACACACACAATATCTCCAATATCTGCCCTAATCAAAAAGGCATTATAATGTAATTGTATTTGATCCAATTCATTTTTCTTTTGAAAGAATGACAAGAAATCCTCTAAACATACTTTTCTCTGTCTTTGGTTTGTTGGTCTTTTATTTCTCATGATGAAATATTTGCATCTCAAGTCTGCATATTCTACTTATTAATTTTGGCCTAGCCCCAAACCATTAGGTTCTCTCCATTTTCTTTCAAACATGAGTTATCTTTCTTTCTTTTGACTTTCAATACTATGTATTTCTCCTAAAGTTTTCATCTTTAACTGTATGTGTTTATATTGGTAAGGGGGTATTAAATTTGAATGGTTTCCTCTTGTTCAGGCTCAGTTAAGACTCTGCAGCTGAAGATTAATGAAGATTCAGATCATTTCTGCATAACTATCTAAGGGGTAATCTCAAAACTTATTGACTCCCTTTGTTCCTATCAGTACTCTCAAGAAGACTGATCAGAGAACTTGGAAATAGTATGTTTTTTTTGTTGTTGTTGTTGTTGTTTTGTTTTTTGAGAGCTGTAAAGGATCTGATTCTAATATCTCCTCTAACTATATAATTGACAAAGAGTAGGGCAGTCCTTGCCAGGATAGAAGACTAATCTCTCATTCCTAGTTCCAGGTTCAATGAGTAGAAGATTCCATGGATTCTGGAACTGACAAGTGACTAAATGAGACACTGAGAAAACTCTTGAAAAACTCTGACATGTGTACAGTGCACATTTTGGTTTTCAAACACTTTATTCTAACTCCAGACTAAAGAAATATAAAGGGAGAGATTAATGAGAGTCAACATTGTAGGAGGGGAATAGAGAGGGCTGAAACAAAAAGAAAGTTGCATTTTTCACATTGCAAGGGGAAATGAATGCTTTCCCACAAATCAAGTGGATTTTAGAAAACAGCCTGGCTTCAGTGGACTTCTATAAAAACCTTACTTAAGAGGTCTTCCTTCAAGTAGTGAGACACTAGTGGTGTAGTGGTCAACATTCTCTAGGGAAACAAAATAAGTAACACCATGTATATGGAATACTTAAAATATTTACATATGGAAGGAGAGAGAGATTAAGACAGCAAGAGAGATTTGCAAGGAATGATCTCACATCATTATGGAAGCTAGAAAATCCCAAGATCTACAGAGTAAGTAGGTAAGGTAGAGACCTGTGGGAAATGTTTCAGTCCAATCTTCAGGTAGGAAAAATTCAAAGTCACAGTTCAAAGGCCAATGCATAGGAGGAATTCTTTCTAATTTGGAAGTGTCAGTATGTTTGTTATATTTAGTCTCGCAACTGATTGGATGCAGTCCAACCACATTATAGAAATAATGTGCTTTATTCAGTTTATCAAATTAAATGTTAATTAGTCTAAAAATACCCTCACAAAAATACCCAGAATGATGTTTGACCAAATATCTGGGCATCCCATGGCCCAATTAAGTTGACTTGTAAAACCAACAATCTTGGCCAGTATTCAGGAATAAGGGATTATTCTAGGATTCAGACATGGACTGGTCCAAGTGTGAGGCCTGGAGAGAGAGCCAGAGTGTGTTGCACACTCTTCAGTGAGACATCACTTAGGAACCCCTAAATACACACAATAAGAAAAAGAGCTAATATTTAGACATCAAACATAGTTAGAGGGTACAGGATGAATCAAAAATTCAGGATCAATTGAAAGTCATGCTCCCCTCGACCTGGACGCTTTGATTTGTGACTGGGCAAGACGCACCTACTTGGCAGAAGGTAGAGACTTTACATCAGTCAAGAAAAAGATACATTTACAGAGAACTGAATTTCTTGATTCAATCACTGAATAATCATATAGCTGAAACATAAAACAAAATCTCAGTGCCATAAAAAGTCCATTATTTTCTGCTTTGTATCTAATTTACCCCAACTAGTTCAATAATCATGGTATATGTTCATCTTTTTTCTTACTATATGATTCTTATTAACAAAACTCATTGTATCTCTATGTTTTTCTTGGATTAGGTAAATTATCCTATGTATTAGAAAAATAAGACACTAAGTACAAAAAGAAACTGTTATGGAAAACAAAGCAGAATAAAAATAAGAGAGTTTTATTTTGCTCTAAAGTTATTCCTACTGCACTTTTGAATACATACACCTCAGAAGATGAATTCAATTGCACTTCTCTACCTCTGTTATTAATACTACATGATGACATCCAACTTTGAATTGCCTCATATTGACTCTACTCTTAAGTCAGGTTTAAATACCAGATGATTACCTTGGCATTGAAAATACAAAATTGACTTCTGATTTCAAGAAACTAAAATAAGGGAATTGACTACACCAAGAACTAATCATAATAAATCGTAATTACACTGATCAAATAAAACTTAATTAGTGATTAAATATCACAATATAGTATGAATGTTGTCATATGCAAAGAGCTGCATGTGAATTCACTCCAAGACAGTATTCATTAAGTTCATGAATATGCAATACAGGCAGAATGTGTTGGTGACAGCTCTCCACACCACTCAGCATCAGCCAGGTGTGGCATCATCAGGAGGATTCATCCATCACATGGTTGGTGTCTGAGCTAGGAACACTGGACCAAGTCAGGACTCAGATAGTTGGGGTTGCTCATTCATATTTCTTTCTCTACATTCACTTTTTCTAAATGATCTCTCCAGTATGAGCCAGTGTGAACATTTTAACACAGAATGGCTTCTTATATGTAGCCTAAAGCTTCCTAAGACTAATGTCACTAGCCAGAGCAAGAGAAACACTGCATTGCCTTTTATTTTAAGGCCCACCCTCAGAAACCATGAAGTATCACTTTTACCATAATCTAGCTTTTTGGTGACATACCTACTTCCTGGTGGAAGAGTGTTAATGCCACATGGGAAGAACAGGATATAGACTGAAGTATTGCATTTGGGAAAAGCAATCAGCCATAGGTGCATGGAGAAGGAAGCCTACTAGAGTGAAGTGGAGAATCTCAGTGGAGGATCCAGATAGAGTCTCCTCCTCTGGTCCCTTCTATCCACCAATCCATTCCATACCCTGGCTTCCAGACAAATTATTTAAAATGCAAATGTCATGCCATTCCAAGGCCTAACACCAAGTCTTGTTTTCCAAACTTCAAGAACCTATACCAGCCCTATCCTATAAAATTTTCTTTGATGAAAGGAATATTCTCTGGGTTATTCGTTATAGTAGCCAGTGGTCACAAGTGACCACTGAAGACTTAAAATGTTGCAACTTTGGAGCTGAATATTTAATTTTATTTAATATCAATTAATTTATATATAATTTAAATATTCACATGTGGCCAGTGATACCATTTTATACAGCATAAACATTCTGAGATAAATTCTAAAATCATTGTAAGTTTTTAAATCCTTGTAATGTTGTAGGTGTTATGGTGATCTTTTAAGGTAAAAAGAAAAAGAAATGAAAACTTAGACTAAAAGTTTAGTTTTTATTTCAGATGCTATGTTGTATTGTTTAAAGATTACTTTCTTTTTAGCAAGAACATTCGAGTATTGATAATTTATATTTATTGGTTTGTTAACTCAAGGAAATTAGTTAACTCAAGGAGTATAGGGCAACAGGTCACCAGGTCATCTGCTGTCATTTTTTAAATTTTATTTGATTTTTTGGAATGTAACATTTTAAAATTTCACATACTATAAGAAGTTAGGTAAACAAAAAAAAACATATGCTCAAATTCTCTGCGTACTATTGCTGATCTTTTAATGTTAACTTAAAGTCATCCTTGCAAGACTTTCTGAGTGATTACATTGTTCAAAGTCTACAGGTTTTTCACAACTTTTTTTAGACATAAGAAGTTGCTACAGGGGCAAGATAATAAGACCTTCTTAGTTCCCTTCAGATTACCTTCCCTGAACAAGGCAGTGACAGAGGCCCTGCACAGACCTTTAATAACATGGCAACTTACAGATTCTTCCTATGAGGCAACTTTAAATTAGACTTTTTTTTTTCTCAAAATGAATACATTTAGAAGAAAAATAAAATTTTATAAGCATAATATGAATCATAAATAGAAATGAGAGAGAGAATGATGTTTTTCACATTACCTTAAACAAAATAATGACACTATCCAATTAGTTTAAAAGTCACACACACTGAGTTAAGAATAGGCCTGGAAGAGATATGTGTGTTCTCTTTTACACAGTTGCATATTCTCTTTTCTGGTCCATATAATTTGATCCATAAATTAGTGATTTTTATTTTCAACCCATGATTTCCTTTTACATTTTCTAGATGAGAAACAAAACTTGGCAGGCAAGATGAAAGGGAGTAATTAAGATTCTGTTTTTCTGTGAGTTGTAATTCACAGTTCCTGCTGATTAGCAGTGAGCAATATTTGAAAGGTTGACTGTTATTCTGATGTTTGTTTGCTACACTTAGGATAAGAATAACTTTCCCCCATGTGTGGTTAACCAGTGAATGCAAAGCAGCCATTTTTTGTAGAAGAGAAAGCTGTTCAGGGAGGTTCCATAATTATAAATATTCAAATCTAAATTTCTCTGCTCTTTCATTTAAGAATTTCCTTGGAGTATGAGAAGCAACACACCTGTGGAAGCCAGGCCATGTTCTGGACTTCCTGGAGAGCAAAGCACTAAGGCTTTGGGAGGGAGCATGGGGCCGGGGCGGGGGGGAGCAAATACCTTGTACATGAACCTCAGTGTTGCTATTGAGACCAGATATTGGGGTTTCCTACTGCATCTAGTCTAGAAGAAAGGAATTAGAAAAACAAATGAAAGATACCACAAGCTAGTAAAATTGATAAATTACACATTGGTTGTTTCTGAGAGAACACAATTTCCAATTCAAATTGGGTAAATTTATATTAAATGACTCAACAAATCTTTGGCGTAACTCTGCTATTCACTCAGTTAATTGCCTAACATGAGTCAATTCACCTTTTGTTCTAGACTCTAAAGACGGGAAAATATTAGTTTAAATGGCTGACTTATCTCAAAAATACATGAGTACAGCAAGAGAAAATACATGCTACTTTGGAGTAGGGCCTCTTAAGTATTATTAAGTGCCAGAATTCCCTGGAGAACTGATTAAAACAGGATTTCAGGCAAAGTATCAAGTCAAGGTCTGCCAACCATTCCATTAGAACCCTTCTAATAGGAAAGGTAACACCCATCTTCCACTCAAATACAGAATAAAGTAAGCAACTTTTGTTAAAAATGGAAACAAAATAGATTATATATATATATATATATATATATATATATATATATATATATATATATATATATATATTTATTTATTTATTTATATTTATATGTGGTTTTACTAAAGTGGGCTAAAGAATGCTGAGGCAGGAGAATCTCTAGTTTGAATCAAGCCTGGGAAACATTGTGAGACCCAGTTTAAAAAAAAAAAAAAGGTGTTTCTAAATTGATCCACATACAAACAACACTTTGTAATATTGGTGTAGGTAGTTACATAGTCTAATGTCACTTGATTAAAAGTAATAGTTCCGGTCTTTATCACATACTTCTTGATTATTAAATATGGAAATAATATTTCTGTTTTTCCTTTAGAAATCTTAGGGAATAAGTGAATAATTGCTCTGTATACTTGAAAATAAATCATATATATTGCATTGAATAATGTCCTTCCAAAATTCATGACTGCCTGAAACCTAATACTGAAACCTTATGTGGAAATAACATCTTTCCAAAAGTAATTAAGAATCTAGATGAGGTCACACTGGATAATGATGGTCTTTAAATCTAGTGAGAGTGTCCCTATAAAAGAGGAAAATTGCTGGGATTGTGGCTCATTGGTCGAGCACTTGCCTAGCATGTGTGAGGCACTGGGTTTGATTCTCAGCACCACATATAAGTAAGTTAAATAAAGGTCCTTCAACAACTAAAAAAAAAAAAAAAGACACTAGTCATGAAGAAATAGCAGATTTAGAAACTGGAGTGATGTGTCTATAGGCCAAGGAAGGACATGGATTGCCAGTAACCACCAAGATAGAAGAGAGACTAAGAAGGGTTTTAGTGTCTGAGCCACTAGTAGATACAAACCCTGGTAACAAGTTGATTTAGAACTTCAAGAGAATAAATTTCTGCTGTTTCAAGTGGAAAATTTTGTAGTAATTAATTAAGACAAACTTAGCAAACTAATACATTATGTAGATCTAAAAACAGATCTGTTGAAAGTTTAAAGTGTTCAACTCTATTTTATTTTGGTCTTCAAGTACTTTCTCACATGCAGTGATTCTCAATGTTTGAAACTCATTAACAATAGGCCATGCAACAACTGACCATTGTCTGACACCCGAAAAGCCTTCTCACCATAAGGCTTCTTTGGTTGCTTGTGGTCTTATACTTCCTGGTTGAATCTTACTGCTTTCCTTTTCTGTTCCTCCTTACACTATCCACACTGCCATTACCAGCAAGGTCATGCAAGCATTTTCTCTTATTTTACTTTCCTATGCTCAGCACAGATGGACTTTGTTGTTTTTTCTCAAATACCAGGCACTGATTCCCAGAAGGCTGTGGTCTCTGGATCAGCCCAAGTGTGAAAACAAATCTACAGGCAGACTTTAGTAGGGAAGCAGTTCTTTAAACTATCAACCAAATAAACCTATAAGGTAGAGAAGTGTAGACATGGACGTGTGTGTGTGTCTGTGTGTGTGTGTGTGTGTGTGTGTGTCCTATAGTCAGCAGTTTTTGCAGTTCAGCTGCTGTGCTTTTATTGTGACTTCCTGATTTTCAAAGGCCCAATAAGAAGTCAGCTCCCCAGCACAGGCAATCCACCAGCAAGAGAACAAGACAGAGGTGGCTGTAACATATGCTAATCAATATGGTGCTGGTTCAGTTTGAGCTACAAAATAGATAATATTACAATTCTCAACTACTCTACTAAATAGCAATTAATGAACACTGTAAGGTCATATGAAAACTGTCCTTCCTGGTGGACTGTCAATACTGAGTCCCATCAGTATCCATCAGGAACTCCTGATTTATGCTATTTTAATTAGCTTATAAATAATTCATGAAAGAACATGCATGCATACCAAGATGTTCGTTCATTCCTTAAAGAGATGAAAAAATCAGGAGGGAAAAGGCAAATGGTAATCTAAAGGTATAAGAATTTTCAGCTAACTAAAGAATCTAGTATATTCTCAATTTTTAATTTTCATTCAAGTTTGTGATAATGAGTAAAAGAAATTAAGGTAATAATATTTTTTTCTGAATTGTTTACAGAAAAACTGATGTTTTTCAGAGGCAGCATCATATCTAAATATGTTGGGCATATTTTAACCATTGCTCCAATGTCTCAAACCCCCAGAGATCCCAATTAATTCATTCAGAAGTACTTACATTAATTTTGTTCTACATGAGCACGTGCGCGCGTGTGCGTGTGTGTGTGTATGTGTGTGTGTGTGTATGTTAGTTACTGTAGGAGCTTCAAATATGTTTAACATATGGCAGTCAAGATGTCTATATACTATTTAAGAAACTTCAAAATGTTGTTTGGGGGTTAAATACCACCCACATACCTGTTTGTATTGCTTGTGCAATGTTTTGTGTTTGCTTTTAAAACTTGTATTATGTTTTTCTTTTTCAAATTTGGCAATTGACAGTTTCTACATAAAATTTCAGAATTCTGACTTCTCTTGAGAAACCAGAAATCCTAGCTCATTGGAATTTCCTGTTTATTCAAAAAGGATGCACTATTGTTTTATTCATACTGTTACTCATGAATATAATAACTTTTGCCCATAAAAATAACTGTAGAACAAGTATTCCTGTGGTGGTTATGTGATATTTCAACTTGGCTATTTGGAACTTTATTTCCCAGAATTCTTTTATCTGTATTTTTTGAGGTGGGGCAGGCTCCAGGAGCAGCTCCTGTTGGAGACTTGGAGAGCAAAAATAAAGCAGCAGCCATTTTGCAGCTCACACAGGTTAAGTGTAGGTGCGGGCTCACCTCTTTGACATGAAGCAGCAGTTGGTCCTGATTATTCTATTTTCTTGAATTCTCTTTCAGTTTCTTCAACTCCTGGGGCAGATGTATGTTTAACTTAGCAACACAGGGTCCCAGTTTTATGGCATACTCTTATCTCCAAGGTCAGAGACACTAAGACCTAACATAGGTGTCAGTCTATCCCCCTGAGCTCCGGTTCATACTTATAGGTTCCTGTTTGTTCCTTCTCTGACTACTTTATTTTAGTTTCCTGGTCCTGCTTATTTGCCTTCTAGATTTCAAGTTCCAATTATTAGGTATAGAAGATAACAGCTTTGCAGAAACTGATCAAAGACAAAATTAATGTGCTCCCACAATTAAGGTTAATTCTATAACAAGTACATATTCATCTAAGATATTCCAATTATCTACATAATCACTGCTCAGCTGTATTCTGTGAAAACTGGCAATAATACATGAAGTGTTGAAACACTATGTGTTTTCCTTCTAATAATGGTAGTTTGAAAACCCTAAAGCATATATTTTATTTAAGCTTATACTTTGTTTTTCTAATAATACTTTTGTAACTCATACAATACTTTTATTTGCTGAAAACAGTGGCATATGCCTGTAACTCCAGTGGTTCAGGAAGCTGAGGCAGGATGATTGCAAGTTCAAAGCCAGCCTCACCAAAAGGGAGGCATTAAGCAATTCAGTGAGACCCTGTGTGCAAATAAAATACAAAATAGGGCTGGGAATGTGGCTCCGTGGTTGAGTGCCCCTGAGTTCAATTCCCGGTACCAAATAAAGAAAAAAAAAAAAAACTTGTATTTTATATACATACCAGTCTGCAGTGGATTGAGAAGTAAATGGTTTTCTTGTCACAGGCTACATGGCAAGCACTGATCTCAGTGATATCTTGCCTTTGTGGACATCTGCATTTAACTTAGCAAGATCTTGTCTCAAACAATTAAAAAAGAGAAAGGAAGGAAGGAAGGAAGGAAGGAAGGAAGGAAGGAAGGAAGGAAGGAAGGAAGGAAAGGAGAGAGAGAGAAGGAAGGAAGGAAGGAGGGAAGGAAGGAAGGAAGGAAGGAAGGAAGGAAGGAAGGGAGGAAGGAAGGAAGGAAGGAAGGAAGGAAGGAAAAAAAGAAGAGACAAGGCAGATGAGCAAGTGGGAATTGTGCACACTTGTAATCCCAGTAGCCTGGGAGGCTGAGGCAGGAGGATCACAAATTCAAAGCCAGCCTCAGCAAAAATAAGGCATTAAGCAACTCAGTGAGACCCTGTCTCTAAGTAAAATACAAAATAGGGCTGGGGATGTGGCTCAATGGTCGAGTACCCCTGAGTTGAATCCCCAGTACTCCCCCCAAAAAGAAAGACATTCCATCTATTTTCTATCTCCAAATCCATATGGATCCACACACTTCCTTCTTCCTGATAAGGCAACCTCTTGTGTGTGTGTGTGTGTGTGTGTGTGTTTGTATAAGCCATATATATATATATATCTGTGTATGTATGTATGTGTGTGTGTGTGTATATACTACAGCAGGAAAGTACAATATATAATAAGCCCTGATAATAGAAAGCAGGATATAAGAACTGCCATCTGAGTGGTAGAAATCTCCTTGTCTTGACAGATCATAAAAAGGCTCATGGAAGGCACCTGATTTGAGCTGTTGATATTTAGAGGCAGCAACCAGAAAGAAAAAGTCTTCTCCGCATTTCAAGTGTGTGGGGTTTTTTTTTTTTTTTTTTTTGGTTTCTAATCAGGATAGTCATTTCTTTGCATATGGTTTCTTATTCTGTTATTCTCTTGAACATGAGATCTTTTGACAACTGATGGGGAGTAGTTTGGCTTTATTATGTAGTACCTCCAGCATATGTCTATAAAACTAGGAAAGAAAACATTTAATTACAATCAGCTGAATTTCTCCAATCTATAAACAATGAATACTTACTTCTATATCCAGTTCTACTTTCTCACTAGTGGTGGTCTAACTCCTAAGTTATGAAGGCAGGTCCAGGCCAAAGACATGTCTGTCATAGATTTGGGGGAAGAAGTTGTGCTGCATGTGTTTGATATTTGCTGCCTCCGAAATGCATGGTACTCATTTCATAGAAAAATCTGTCACAACTCTTTTTGTCTACCCAACTCCCAACATTCTTTTTGAAAATTTCCAAACAAAAGCTTGTCAATCACCTATTTTCAGTATCCTTTTTCAGCAAAAGCTGGTCAAAAAAAGAAAGAAATCATGAGCTATGATTATTTTATCATCTGAAAAGCAAACAGTTCATCCAGATAATTTCTTGAACTATTTTGCATTTGTAAGAACTGTGATTGATTATTTTAATCAATAACATTTCTAAAGCACCTAAAGTTACACTAAACATAGCTAAATAAATAGCAGGGATTTCTACTCATGAAGTTACAGACATGTTATGACAGAGATGTAATGTTATAGTGCATTTGAATACAATCAAAACTGTTTAGATGTTGCTGAGCCCAGAAGTTGTTTAGAACTTGTAGAAATTAGGATCAGATTCAAAATTTGAATGGAAATGTGGTAATCTACTGTGTGCCACTTGGTGACATGTAGTGATTGTCAATTACTTTTTTCAGTCCATGGTTCGTTTATTAAATCTCCCTCCTCTACTTTATGGAGCTATCAGTTACATTCCTCTGCAAGAATGGGCCAATAAAAGTTCTTCCAGAGAACTTTTTCTGGAGTAACCAATAAAAGAAAATAATGAAAATAAAAGCCTATCCTTGTCTATATTATTTCTGGTTTTGAGGATAATGTACTATTCACATTCAGAGAATATATTGAGAATACAGAAAAGAGGCAAGGTAATAAGAGAATTTTAGGTGAATTTTTTTTCTTTAAATTTGTATATCTAGACATAGTTGAAGGCTTAAACTTTTTAATTATGAAACTCAACAAATTTCCTGGTAAACTGAAATTAAGTTTATATTATAGTCATTTTCAACTAAAATATCCTAACATATATCCCAATGTATATCATTTTTATATGCTAAGAGTTATAACAGTGTAATAGGCCATGACAGAGAAACTTGTAAAATAGTTAAAATCTTCAAAAATGGGAACATGTATATAAATAAAACCTGTGCCATATATTCAGAGCATTTAGTCATGATTCCATGAATATCAGTGTAACAGTCAATGCCCTGGAGAAAAGCAAATTTTAAGCAATAATAGGAAGAAAGTTTCAGAACACCAATTTCAGTATGAGAAGAAATCAAACCCAAAATCTGGAGAATGGAAGACCTGTACCATAATTATATATTATGTAGATTTATAGGTTATTTTTGGAGAGCCAAACCCTCATATGTGCCTGAAAGCCCCATTGAAAACAATCTACTTAGAGATTGTGTTGACTCCAGTATGAAACTACTTATGTAGAATTTACTCTATGGATCATTATGTCCCTTAGATACACTCTAGGCAAGTTCAAATCTCTGTGCAAATATCCATGATTTCCTTTCACTACTGTCTAAAGTCAAGTAGGAATACTGGTTTGGGGAACAAACTCTACTATGCGTCACACTTATACTCTGCCACGGTAATTACTTTGAAGTGTCTTTGGTGCCCTCTGACACATCTGCTCACTGTGGTCTCTGTATTAGTCAGCTTTTCATTGCTGAAACTAATTACCCAAGGCAGACAAACTACGTAAAGAAAAAAAGTTTGTTGAGTTAATTGTTTTAGAGACCTAAAGGTCACCTATTACAGGCTTTGGTGAGAGCTCCATGGCAGATGGTTAAGAACATGGAAGAGGAAGAAATTACATTTAGAAATAGGAAACCAAAGAGTCCATCTGGGGCTAAGCTCAGACATTTATATCAACTTGTAGTCAGAATAACTCGCCATGGGAAACCAATATTCCCTTCCAAGGACAGTGCCCTGAATAACCTAAGGACCCCTACTCTTAAAGATTCTATCTCCCAAACTTGTTACCCTAAAGATCAGGTTTCCTTTAGAAGGACACCTACACCATACCCAAACAATAGCAGTCTTTATCATTCTACTAAATGCAATTTAAAGGGTGGCAATGCCTTAGGAATCATCATGAGTCACACTTCATATTCCATAGAGTAACTTACATTTAGAAACTTTCTTGATGGTCAACTCCATCCTGCTGTCTCTGCAGGGATACCTTACTTATCTTCGTTGCCACATCTAAATACTACAGCTTGAAATTGATCTCTTTCTTAGAAGGAAAGTTCCACTTCAGGGTTCATGTTTGCTGTTTATTTGTAGGCTGATACTGCCTGTGTAGAGTCCTTACTGTCTCACTGACCCTAAACCATTTTATTTCCTTGACCTCTGCAACATGCCACTTCCCTACCTCCTAATCCCTCTTCTAGCTTCTGATTTCCACTCCACTATGGGATCTGTGCCTGGAGCAACTCTTTCATAGAAAGATTTGATGTTATGCTCCTGGTTATGCTTTTTCATGTTGTGTTTGTAATTTGAACTGCCTGTGGGTTCAGTGTGATATGTATGCTTTTCTAGGCAGGAAATCCTTGCATCTATCAGAAAGCCAGCTGTATGGTTCATCATGATAGGAAACTGCCCTGCTAAGAAAATAACAATCAGGGGCTGGTGTTTTGGCTCAGTGGTGGAGTGCTCACCTCACTCATGGAAGGTCCTGGGTTCAATCCTCAGTCCCACATAAAAGTAAATAAATAAATAAATAAAGTTTTTCTTTAAAAAAAAAAAGAAAATAACAATCAAATCTCAATTTTATTTGGTTAACTTTATTCTTGTCTTTTTATTTGCAACATTCTATGTCTAAAGGTATGTCTGATTAGTCATCTCAGTTCTAGAACAAGAAGTAATAGCAATGCTATTAGAGTAGTGCACCTGGAGCTTCCCCATATCATGAAAAGGAGAGTGAGCTGGCAGTCTGTGAGGAACAATGTATATCAGTATTGTCAAGACCATGTGGTATGTGAGCTTTTGAAGTCTCTGTGACCTTCATGTTCCTGCAAATTTAACTTTACTAAGGCTTAGACTCTTAGGTCAGTGGGCAAGATAATTCATATCAAGGTTAGTCTTTGGATTCACTAATCTTTCCTGACAGGAGAAAGTCTTATTTACTTCCTCTTAGAAGAAAGCTAGGTTCATGTTTGTTTTTTTTTTTTGTTTGACACCATTCACATTCATGCAGACACACATAAATAGTTTCCTTACACTACTATATGACTACTTCACCATTCCATAGATACCCAAAAATGTAAATTCATGAAACTTTACTTAGCTTTTATTGCCAAAGTCTGTCTCTTTTGAATTTGGAATGAATTATACAATGTTTCACCTATTCAAAACAAACTTCACTAAAAAATGGAAAACCCTCAATGGCCAAGTAATCAAGAAGACACATGAAAGCACAGGTTCATACCCTGCCCGCACTCCACTAAAAGGAAGCTAGGTTAGGTGTTGCTGGGTCAGTAGTATAGTTCTGCAGTCTGAGGAAGGAACTTGAGACCCTAGATTATCTTCCTTTTGAGGATAGGGAGCATGACCACACAGACTTGGCAGGAGGAAAAACACATATTTTGTTATCTGACTGGATTTTTATGAGAGTTATCTAGAAACTCCAACTGTTAAACACCCAAAATGCCTTTTGTTAAGCTGGTCCTGTGGGTGTGGAGTAGAGACGGGTTAGTACAGAGCGTATCTGATCTTGCATGCAGCATTCCTTGCCACTAGGATGGTAAATCTTGAGCAACCCAGAGAAAACCCTCCTAGAAACCTCCTCAGACAGTTTCACCCTCTTTTTCAAACTTTCCAAAGCTTATCATAATTTAATTATTATGTTGATGATTAAATCCCACACTGAGTTCTCACTTGTCATTTCAAATGTTCTTTTCTATATTCATGAATTGTAGGTTAGAATCATGGAATAATAAGATTATCTTTGATTCTATTGATAACTTGGATAGAGTTCAAGATAAGCTAATATTAAGTTGACTGCTCATTTTGAATTTTTATTATGTAAAGAGTATCCAAGTATGCTAATTTTAACACTATCTGGGATTATGTCCAGGTTGAGAATTTTTCTTAGACTGAACTTTCTAGCCTATTTAAAATTTCAAAGGGTACTTTTTTTTTTTTAACTATAATATAGATTCTGGTATAAATGTATTCACTATGTATCTACCAAATACTGCAGGTAAGTGCCTAACATTGGGAGACAGAGTAAGGAATTTGAAAATACATGTCTTATACTAAGTATTATTAGAGGTCTAAGCATCCTTAATCTGGAGGGATCGAAATCTATGATCTGATTTTAGCACTTAGAAGATTATTTACATTTTAAAGGAGATCAATCACAAAATTGCACTTAATATTTGTTTTATTAAAATCACTCTACTTCAATAAAAAAGTTGAGTTTAGAACTGAATATAAGCCAAAGTAATGTTAAATGACTACTATTTTTATAATTCTGGATTTTATCCAAAGCAGGCATATTTCAGTTTAATACAATGTTTGAAGAATTATATTGAGGTTTTGTTTAAAAAGGCTTCTATGAATTTTTATTGTAATACCTATGACTGTGCAAACATAGAGCACTGCCAATATTCAAATGTTCAACTAGGGGATTAAAAGATATAAAATAATACATTCTGAACAAAAACATTTCATGTAAGGAAAACTAGACACAGAGGAAGCTATGAATAAAACATCAAATCATAATATGCAAGTATCGATTGACAGTCATAGACATTTTTTTCTATTGTGAATGAAACTTTTATGATGACATCAGAATATCCTTTTATGTTTTATCTGTAAACATGCTAAGGGATTAAAATTTTATCTGAAAGCTATGTGTAATTACTTTCTCCACAGTACAGTTACATTATTATATGTGTGTACCAGAAAAGTCATGCTATAGTCAGGGTGCATTATAAAACAGGAGGAAGGAGCCCAAAGGTGCACTGATCTAAGAATTCTCCTCTTTTTCTTAATAGACAATTTGCTAAAATGTATATTTTTGGTCTTCTGTGAAGCACAAAACTATATATAAAAGAGATTAATTCTAAATATTGGTATGGGAGCTTTAACCAGGATATAGTATATTATGTCAGATAGGTCAGACTTTACGGGCCATTGTGTCTCTGTCTTAACCATATAACCTTGTTATCACTTCACAAGTGGCCATGGACAATATGTGAACAAATAGGTATGGCTGTACTTCAATGAAGTTATTAATCCGAAGAGGCATCCTTCCTGAGAACCACACATTGTGAACTCCTAGCATAGAAATTCCTTTTAGGAAAAAGCCACTGGCTGACTATGTGGTATATATCTTTTACTTATGCGAAGAATGACAGGCATGCAGCGCAGACAGACAGTGTCTACTGAGTCATCAGCATGTTTGTTTGAAACAAACATCTCAAATCATCAGCATGCTATATTTTTATATTTCATGTTTAAGTCAGTCATTTCTAGATGGAAGAATTGAAATAGTAAAAGAAACCTTGACTATTAACTAGATGGATATTATTGAGCCACTAAATATTTAATCACAAAGAACTATGCGACAATTGAAAAAATATTTGAAATGTAAAATCAATTACAAAGAGTAGAATTGAAAACTATGGGAGGAAAAGGATTGTATCTATTTGGAAAAATATCATCCAAGTGGAAAGAAAACTATAAAGTTAGAGTAAAGTTAGAGGTGTTTACTTTTTAATATGAATATTCTCTTTTATTGTCATTTTATTTTTTAAACAAAATTTTCTAAAATTATAAAATAAATACTTTAATTGACTAAAATCCATGAATTTTTTTTTATAAATGAGCAAGCCCTACAAAATATAACATACTGTTTTAAGACATAGGATAACAGGAATTACAATAGAAGACTTTTAGGTGTTATAAAACAGCATGTCAAATGTGATACTGAAATTTGGTGAATTATTGACATTTGGCATACAGTTGTTATTGAGATTTGTCATTGTATATGAACTAATACAAGTTTTTCTCTTTATAAAATTAGGGTATTATTTTACCAACAGTCTCCTATGTATCTATCATCACATATAGAAATAAAAAAAAATTCCTTCTCTGTGATTACGTATCACACTAATTTTAGTTGTTTATAGCAGTGAGTTATATCCAAAATTTGTTGTAATAAGTAAATAATGACCATCAATAACTCGATGGCCTATAATGGTCAGTGCCTCCTCAGTCAATATCCAGGCAGAGTACTTATTCTGTGTGAATCTACTTCCCTCTACACCTCTTCCTCTGCAAGGTTATCCAACAGGTTCTGGTAGATATTTTTCAATGTGGGTGGTTTTAATTTTAAAAAATTAATCTGGAGTATATGGAACAGGTGGGTAAGAGCAAGGAATAACTATGTGCAAGGAAGTCCTGATTTTATTTTAATGGTGGAGAAATAGGATATCAAAAGCATGAAAGAGCAGTCAGTTAATACAAAGGAAAGTGAAGAATGTGTGTAGGTGCAATCCTGTAAAAGACTGAGGGAAACAGGAGCAAAATTTTGAAAAATAATCTTTATTTCCTCATCAAGTTTAAAAATTTATAAAATCAAATTTACATCTAGTGTGGAGGAAAATTTTGAAAATGAGTTAAAAGGATATAGTATTCAGTAATTGGAACATGGATATTTCCTCTTCTTTTCTTCCACTTTAATAGTGAGCCTGTGTTCTTATAAAGGAAAATTAACTTTAAAAATAAACGCCAGAGTCTGCTTTTTTGTTATTTTGTGTTTTTAAGTAAGTTTGACATATTTTTTCTAGAAAAACTCTTAAAATACTTTTAACACCTAAATGATTTTATTTGACGCAAAAGTATATCAGCATCTATATAAATATCCTTCATGTTGCTTTACAAATTCTCCATGGTTGGATATCACACTCCTATTGATGGGCATATAACATCTACACATATTCAAGTGCATGCCTGGTCCATCAGGCATGCCTCATGTACCTGCTCTTCTTCTTTATTCTCTGATGTTCCCTCCTTGACACATTCAATTTGCTTTTTGTTGGACTCACTCAACTGAAACAACAACACCTTTTACCTACTTTATGGCCACAATCCCAAGGCTAAATCTCTACTCTTTTCATTCCTCTTGACCTCCCTGTTGTCATTCGTACAGAAGATAATTTCCTCCTTCAAACTCAAAAACTTTAGTACAGAAAAGGTAGAATGGATTACTTGTGAAATGATAATATTTTAAATGACACACTGGTTAATTAATTGCCAATGTAGAAGTATTTGAAGAAATTAGAAGAGACATCAGAGGATTTTAAAGATCATTTTTAAAGTAACATTTTTAAACTACAAACAAATATATTTGAAAGTCCTATTCTATAGCTATCTAACCTTTTGTATGTTTAACAATCAATACATGTGACATAACAAAAATGCAGCTTAGTTTTGGTCTCACACATAATTCCTTTGAAGTGTGTTTACCTTACTACATATGGTGGTTTTGCCCTCTATGGGAAGGGAAGACACTTAAAACATTGATATGTTTCTTTCCGGACATGTGCAAGGTTTTCGTAGATATTTTCAGAGCTGAGTTCCTCTTTCTGGGTTGTCAGTGTATTTCTTTCCTCAATTCCTTTGAATTCACTGTTCACTACCAGCTTCCTGCTGCTCAATTTTCTACCCCACTCAATAGATCTGTAGCACAGAGCAAAAAAAAACAACAACAAAAGACTAAAATGCTGTGGTTTCCTTTCTCTTCTTTTGTGTTTAAAGAATATAATATTGTCATGTATCTTTTGAATTGACAATCTTTGGTCAGACATCAAAAACCAAAACAAAACAAAACAAAATTTTTATCTGGCTCAGGTAGCAAATATTCTACTTAGGCCATAACCGGGTCTCAGGTTTTCCAGTTGAATTAAACTGCAGTCTAGAGTATCTTCCATTTTGGGGGACACAAATGTCCAATTTATGAGATTGAAACAACCTACCGATATTCATTTTCTCTAGAATTATGGTGGCAGAGATTATGATTTCATACTCCAAACCCAAAGGAGAGTGTACAGACCCACAGTATCAGTCATATCTACAGGAATACATTCACCTCTTCCTGTAATTTCCATTTGTCTGCCTGAAGAGATGAGAAGTAGAAAATTCATGGAATATATTCTCAAAATTTATTTTAGAAAAATTCACCTTCAGGAAATCTCTGTCTTATACTCATTCTAGTATCTAACACCTATTTTATTGGTATCATTGTAGAAGCAAGACATAAACAGTTCCATTTTCAACATTCTATCACACTACAGAAACAAATCTGTAGAAGAGTTTTATGAAATCAAAAGGTCTTAAACACTGGGTAATCATAGAGGAAACCTGTGATTTGATATTGTTGATTCATTAAACCGATACGTAGTTTATGTATATGAAAGTGAAGAAGACATTAAGCACTGTGATCATGCAAAGTGATTTCTGTTTCATAAGAAATTTCACAGTAGTAAAATGTGATGATGTTTACCAAAGGTATTACTGAGTTGATGTTTTAGGGTAGTAGGCAGAAAAGTGAGAGAAAAAGTTGACAATTAGTTGTAAAGATGCCTCAACCAAGCACTGAATTACACTTTATATATATATAAAGCCAGGGACAGTTATGTTCATCCTTATAATTTGGGAGAAAAAAATATTAATTTTTCCTTTAACTCAAAAGGCTTTATATTTCATTGAGAAAACTCATGTACTCCTCATCTAGTATCCCTTAATGGCTATGATTTTCATAACTGCACTATAATATCAAAACCAGGAACACCAGTACAATATGTATGTATGGTCTTATGCCATTTCATGATATCTGTTAATGGACGCAACCACCACCAGAATCAAGATCCAGAATTATTTCATCACCACAAATTCTTCCCTTGTGCTTCCAACTCATAGACATATCACCCCCAAGAGCAGAAAACCACTGATCTGTTTTTCTATCTCCATAATTGATAGATATGTATTTTAATTGGTTTATTTAGCCTATATACATTTGATATAATTATTGCTATGTTAGGGCCTAGTCTGGTGTTTAGTTTTTTTTCCATATTTTTATTGATACATTATAGTTATTCATACTGTTAGGCTTCATATTTATACATGCATAGAATAGAATATTATTTTATAAATTTTGTTACCCAGCACTTCCCCTTCTAACTGCATAATTTGAAAATGTTATATAAATTGAATCATAAAGTATATGGGATTTTTCGAATTGACTTTCTTCACTCAGCAGAATGTCCTTGCATATAATTGGGTCACATTTTATATCTATTTTTCATACATGTGTATTTTAATTGGTTTATTTTGCCTATATACATTTGATATAATTATTGCTATGTTAGGGCTTAGTCTGGTGTTTAGATTTTTTTCATATTTTTACTGATGTGTTATAGTTATACATACCATTAGGAATCATATTTATATATGCACAGGATAGAATATTATTTTATAAATTTTGTTCCTCAGTACTTCCCCTTTCTATCCCTTCCTCCCTTCCATTAAAGAAATATTATACACTTTAAGCCTCTAACTGTTGATAATTTGTAAAACAGTTGCCTTAAACAGTTCTCTTATATGTGTTGAGAACTACATCAGAAATATTATACTCATCACTCAAACTGTTAAACATAATTTAGAAAACTCAAAAAAGAGACAAAAATTGCTGCTTTCATTGTTCTTTCATTCCTCTTGATGGTCCTTATTGATTCTTTATCACACCATTTCATTTTATTTAAAGAATATGTGTTAGACAGTCTTTTAGGGTAGATCTGATCATAACAAGTTCTCCTAGTTTCCCTTCATCTAGGTTAGTCTTTATTTTCTTCCCATTTTGTTGAATACAGAATTCAGTGTTGACAGCTGATTTTTCAGATCTTGAACAATGTTGTAACACTTCCTTCTAGGCTCCATGACTTCAGATGAAAAATCCTCTCATTTTAATTGTTTTCCCTGTTAGATAGGGTGTTGTTTCTCCCTCACTGCTCTCCAGGTTTACTCCTCATCTTTTACTAATATTGGGTTTATCCTGTTTAGACTTCTTTTGAATCTGAAGGCTTTCACCAGGTTTGGGGAGGCGGGGAAGGTAGCCACGATTTCTTTGAACACTTTTTTAGCCACACACTTTCCATCTCCTCCTAGGACTCCAAGAACTTGAATGTTACATCTTTTATTATAATTCTACAGTTCCCTGATATCTTACAAATTTTTTTTTTCCAGGCTATATATTTTTCTTTGTTGTATGTGTTTAGAATTCCTAGTCTCCTTTCAAGTTCATTGACTCTTATATCTTTCTATCCCATTCTGCTATTGAGCTTATCCAGTGAATTTTTGTTTCAGTGGTTTTATTTTTAAGGTTTAAAATTTTCAGTTGATTTTTCTTTATATCTTCTAACTTTGCACAAACGTTCATTTTTTTTCCATTTGTTTCAAGCATGTTTTAATTTTCTTGTGAAAACATTTGTTATGATAGGGCTTTAAAATACTTATCACATGATTCTAACATCTGTGGCCATCTCAGTGTTGGCATCCTTTGATATCTTTTCTTATTAAAATTGAGATTTTACATGTCTTTTTAGAATAAATGACTTTAATCATATCCTAAACATTGTGGCTATAATATGAAAAGTCACTGAATTTAAATCTCAATCTCTCTCTCTCTCTCTCTCTCTCTCTCTCTCTCTCTCTCTCTCTCTCTCTTTCTCTCTCTCTTTCTCTTTTGTATGAGAGATTGACTTTAGGGAGACTTGCCACTGAACTTCATCCCTAGTCCTTTTTTATTTTGAAACAGAATCTCACTAAATTGCACAGGGTCTCCCTAAGGGGCTAAGCCTAATCTTGAACTTGGGATCCTCCTGCTTCAGGCTATAGAGTAGCTAGGATTATAGGCATAAATCTTCTGTTTTCAAAGGACTCCTCTGCGATTCTCAGGTGTGCCCAGGCAGGCAGTTGTCTTTTTACCATTATGTGGCAATGAACTAAACTTCCCTGTTCCTCACTAGGCCTTTTAGATGCTCTAGTTGGGGGAAATTTTACTTCATTGCTGCTGGGTGATCTTCAATTTCAGCTTCCCACTAAGTCCTCACTGCCAGTATCTTATGCAACAGGAGAGGATCTCCTGGCATCTAAGGACACTTCAGGAAGGGAGGGAAATGACCCATTATCATTCAGTTTCCCATAAGCTTCTACTGACAAGCAAGGCATGGAATGGTACTTTGTCGGGTTCAGCATCCTCTCTAATAATTGCCACTGTTGGCAGGGTACCTCATTAGCACTAGCCTGGTCTGAAAACTCCAGTTCTTCTGTATGAATTCTCCAAAACCAGTCTTCAGGATCAAGCTGTAAGGGTGACTCATTATAAACCAAAAACAATGGGGGCGCAGTGTCTTAATCTGACTTTTACTGATGGATAGGGTAGTTGTATAATTTTTTTTTTTTTGTAATGTAATACAATTTGGTTCTTAGGGTAGAAATTTTTAGGGGCTTTTTGATTTTGGTGTACCTGCTGCCTATTCAAGGTTGCCAGCTTCTTCAGTACCAAGCTGGGATAGATGAAGCAAAGAGAAAACCTGCTATAATGCAGTGTTATATGTCAACATGGCTGAACCACAGAGCCCTGTTATTTTGTTGAACATTAACATAGGTGTTGCTCACACTGCATTTTATAGAAGTGATTCAAGTTTACAATTAATTTACTTAAGATAAGGAAGATTATTCTAGATAATCTAAGTGGGCTTTACTCAGTCAGTGGAGGTTTCCATGAAGACAATAAATGCTGTGTGTGGACTATAGCTTCACCTCCTGTCTGCAGTCCCAGCGGGCCTTTCCCGTTGGCCTGCTTTTACAGAGTTTGAACTTGCTAGTCGACCTCCACAGTCACATAAGCCAGTTCTTTGCAATAAATATTTTGATGCCAAGAAGTAGTATGGTGTTATAATAAATTCCAAAAATTATGAAAGTGGATTATAAATGAGTAGTTTGTAGAGTGATGTTAAAAAGTAAAATAAAAACAATCTAGATTGCCTTAAGTAGAATTATGGCTTGGATGTGAAGTGTCCTCCAAAAGCTCATGTGTGAGAAACTGCAAGAAGCTTCAGAGGGAAAATGATTGGTTCTTAAAAGTATTAATCCAATCAATAGATTGATCTTCTGATACGATTAACTGAGTGGTGGCTGAAAGTGGGTAGGGTGTGGTTAGAGAAGGTCCATCATTAGGGGCATGACTTTGGAGTATATATTTTGTATCTGGCAAGTGGAGTCTTTCTTTGCCTCTGATCATCATGTGAGCTGCTTCCCTCTGTCACACTCCTTCGCCATGATGTCTAGCTTCACCTGGAGCCCCAAGGAATGAAGCCAGCTGTCAATGAGCTGAGACCTCTGAAACTGTGAGCCCCAGAATAAACTTTTCCTCCTCTAAAATTATTCTTGTCAGGTCTTCTAGTCACAGCAGTGGCAATGCTGACTAACACAAGCAGATTGTTAATAAAAGTATACAAGTTAAAGACTCTACCAGTGACAGCCCAGAAAGAAGTAAAGAGGACAGTAGTGAAATCTTGTGTTGTTTCAAAAAAAATTAATATATGGCAAACAAAATATTGTTAAAATACTTTGCAAGTACTTCCTGTGAGGATTCAGAAGGAAATGACAAATACACTAATGGAAACTGGAGGAGAAAAGATCCTAATTTTATAGTGGCAGAAAACTTAGCTGAATACTGACCTATATATGTGCGTAAAGCAAAGCTCTAAGTAATAAATTAGCATATTTAGCAGAAAAATATTCTAAGAAAATTGTTTAATAATTGGCAAAGTCCTAGTGCTTGGTACCTCAGAAATGTGACCTTACTTGCACACAAGGTTCTTACAAAGGTAATCAGGTTAAAATGATATCATTAAGACGGACCTCTATAAGTATGGCACCCTAATAAAAGGTAAGAACTTAGACATAGGCATCCATGAGGAAATGTTTCCATTTGAACAGCAATCTATAGGCCAAGGAGGGAGATCTGGACTAGATCCTTCCCTTGCAACCTGCAAAGGGAAACTATTTATTGTTCCAATATCACTATTTGAACTTCGAGCCTTCAGAAATGTGATACAATGAGTATTTGTTGTTAAGCTGTCCAGTTTGTAGGACTTCTTCCAGTCTCCAATCTGAGTCACTAGAGGCTGCTATAAACAAATTAGCATCAACTAAGAGTGGTTTAAATAACAAACATTGATTTCCCATAGTTCTGAGGCCTAGAATCTGCAATCTAGGTGTCAGCATGGTTGGTTTCTGGTTGAGATGTCTTCCAAGTCACAGACAGCTTGTGTTATCTGTCAACATGTTATATGTATGATAGTGTGGCAGAAGGATGACAGCTAGCTCTCTAGCTGCTTCCTATGAATTTATAGGTTTTGCTCATAAGGGCTCCACATCATGCCTTATTGCTTCCCAAAGCCCCCACCTCCAATATTTGCACATTGGGGATTAAATTTCAACACATGAATTTTGAGAGCACTCAACCCATGACATAGTCTTACTGAAGTAGTACATAGAACAAACAGATTTTTTAAGAGAATGATGGAAAAGGGGAAAGGTAACTGATTACCTGTCTCAGCCCTCTGATGTACCCTCTGTGTCTCTACACTGTGAATCATGTACCTTATTCCCCAAGGCTTGCCACTTTCATTCAGCCTAGCATTCCACTGAGAACTGATGATCTTATTTTTGATTTGTGTTCACCATGGAGACAGGATGGTTGTGAGCAGGCTCTGGAGTCAGATTGGCTGGGCTTTCATCCTGGTTCCTGCCAGTGTCCTCAGACTTATTTACTGCTTATGTGCCATTTCCCACATCTTCAAAATGTGTACAGTAATTGTCTAATTCCTAATACCCTAGTGAGAAAAAATGGGGTCATCTAAATGCTAAACACAGATTTCTTTTATGCCTTATGATTTAACTTTGTTCTATTGTCTTGGAAAGATTCAAATCCACCTTTATAGAGGTTGCATCCAGAGAGAAAATAGAGAATAGTGACTAAGAGCATGGACCCGGAAGAGATGAGTCATGCTATTATTGAGGCTTTGCTATTTACTTGGTTTTTGACCAAAGAGTGATCACTGAATGTCAGAGTTATTTTGAAATTCAATAAAATTACTGAATATAATCTCCTCAGTCTTGAGCATGGCATATAGCAAGTATTTGATATTTAGAAAATATCATGGGCATGGCCAGAGCTTTTGATTTAAGATCAGCTATTTAGGATTCATCATATCATCATGTAGAGCTGTGGTCAGTTCTTTGCACTTCCTTTATTTTTTGTATCCTCTTTCCAATTCTGACTCATTTAATTCAGCCTTCTCAAAATCCCACAATGAGCAATCATTCTTCTTCCTGTGTGTCTGCCTTGGTTTTACAATGCATCACAAATCAACCACAGGTTCTCAGCTTTTGAGAACTTCTCTTTTTATTTATGTCTTCATATCTATCTCTAGAATCCTGTAATTTTCTCGCTTGATTTCATTTCATAGGTAAACACATCTTTCTTAAGAGTTTTGTTTTCTTTTGCTTTCTACTACATATTTTCCCTCCATTAATTTTCACACTATCATGTTTTTTTTTAATAATCTCTGACTTAACAATTATTTGATAATCTCTTTCTCCTATTTCATCAAGAGAGTTTATGAAAAGACAGATGTCTCTGAAGAAATACTTCACATTACACAGATGAGCTAAGAAAGTTTGTGTATTCAGTAATAGTTTAAGCCATCATTCTCGAAAGCTGCCCTGACAGGTTTAAATTCAATTTGAAAATATAGTTTGTATTTAGATATCATGGACTGAATTGTGTAACCTTCCAAATTTATATGTTGACATCCTAACCCCAGAAGTCTCAGAATGTGACTGTATTTAGAGATAGAGCCTTACAGGGGGCAATTGGTATCAAAAATACAAGTAACAATAAATGTCAGAGAGGATGTGGGCAAAACTCCTCACTCATGCATTGCTGATGGGACTGCAAATTGGTGCAACCACTCATTCTAGAAAGCAGTATGGAGATTCTCTAGAGAACTTGGAATGGAACCAACAAAAGTTATCCCAGTCTTTGGTATATACCCAAAGGTCTTAAAATCAGCATACTATAGTGACACAGCCACATCATAGTTCAATTCACAATAGCTAAGCTATGAAACCAACATAGGTGCTCTTCAACAGGAGAATGAATAAAAATACATACAAAATAGGGCTGAGTATATGGCTCATTGATCAAGGGCCCCTGAATATAATTCCTGGTACACTCCCTGCAAAAAAAAAAAAAAAAGTGTGGTATATATACACAAAGGAATATTACTCATCCATAAATAAGAATTAAAAAAATAGCATTTTCTGATAGATGGATGGAATTGGAGATTATCATAATAGTGAAATAAGCCAGTCCCAAAAAACTAAAATCCAAATGTCCTCTATGATATGTGGATATTGATACACAATAGGCGTGGGGGAGGGAAAAATAGAAGTTCATTGGATTAGACAAAGGGGAGTGAAGGAGGGGGAATAGAAAAGATTATATAATGAATTGGACATAATTTCCCTATGATCATAAATGAAAACATGACCAGTATAACTCCATATCATGTATAATCACAAGAATGGGATCTTAATTAGAATAAGCTATACTCCATGAATGCATAATATGTAAAAATATGTCCTACTATCATATGTCTTAAAGAACAAATATAAATCAATCAATCAATCAATCAATAAAGGGGGCAATTAAGCTAAGACAAGGACATATGCCTGGGGCCTATCCCAATATGACTAGTATCTCCATAAAAGAAGAGGATGGTAGGATACAACCAGAAATAAAAGGAGGACAATGTGAAGATATAGGGAAGAGACAGCCATCTGCAAGCCAAGGAAAAAGTCCACAGGAAAAAAAAAAAAAAACAACAACTTCCCCAACACCTTAATCTCAGACTTCTACCTTCTAATAAATTTCTGTTCCTTAATATACACAGTCTGTGTGATTTGTCATGAAAGCCCTAGAAAATTAATGCCTATTTTTGAATGAATTTCCAAAAAGTAAATCTTTGTTTTGTTTTGTTTTGGTTTGAAGAAAATGTTCATTTTGTAGAAGAAGGGTAATTATATACACTATTCACTTAGTTACATGAAAAAGCACATTCGCTATAGAAACAATAATACTGATTTTTGATGTTTTCAATTTTCTTCAAATTTGTTTTTAGATGGCATCCTCTCAGATTGTGGCTTCTCCCCTTAAATAATGGAACTATTCTCATTGTTAATTGAAGACCAGTCTCTAAGGGGCCCAAGATTGAAGGACTCAATGTAGTTGATATTCATGTAAATGAGATTTTTTAAAAAATGGATATTTTGGAGGCATTTTCTTAAATGTTAGCAATAGTGTATAAGTAGCTTTGATTTGCCCACTAAGTGGAAAAAAAAAAAAAAAAAAAAACATGCTTTTTGTTTTAGAGAAAACCTGACTATGACTACAGGCATCCACAACAGCTGGTTCTGTGATCTCACAGAAAGAATTTTAAGGAAGTTCCTGCTTACTCAATAGAGTTTAAAAGTGAGAGTTTAGGCCCCTAGTACCTGCACTGAATGGACCACTGCCTGAATGGACCGCCTCCAGGAAGAACTATATATCTCTTAGAAAAAAGTCTGGGAGTTTTAAGAGATTTGAGTGTCTTTGTGTTTGCCTTACTTCATTCACCTTTAAGTGGCTATTACCATTTGTGTAGCCTTCGGCAAACTTTCTTTGTGAGGGTAGAGAACCAAGTCATAAGAAGCAACTGTGACATGATTTTGGTGATGACCTGTCCAAGGGGACGATGTGACGTGATCTTGAAACAACAGTTCCTTGAAGGGATTAAAATTAACTATGGCTGGGAGAGGTTTGGCATACCAGTGCCCATTTTCCAGATGTTTATCTATTTTGTTAATTTCCCTGTGGTTCCCAATCCTGTGACCTATGGTCTCTCTCTCTGATATATATGGCTGATATCTCCCTTTAGCATCCTACCTACCTACCTCCTCATGGCTGCCTATCTACCTAATATATGTACAGTATACTAAAGAAGGGACACTAAATTAAACAAAGCAAATTCAAAATTTGTAATTTTTTTTTCTTTTTCCTTTTCTTTTCATTCCAGGAAATGAACCAGGAGTATTCTTCATCACTGAGATAAATCCCTAGCCCATTTTATTTTATTTTATTTTATTTTATTTTATTTTATTTTATTTTATTTTATTTTATTTTATTTTATTTTTAGACAGGATCTCATTAAGTTGTTTAGGTCATTGCTAAGTTTTGATGCTCCTGCCTCAGCCTCCTTATTGCTGGGATTACAGGAGTGCACCACCAGACCCAGCTAAAATTTGTAAACTTATACCAAAATATACAATTGCAACATTTAGAAAGTATTTTAATTTTGATACATGTATGATTCTTGTTTAAATTTTTTGGGGGTGAGGGTACCACGGATTGAACCCAAGGGTACCCGTCCACTGAGCAACATCCCCAGCCCTATTTTGTATTTTATTTAGAGACACAGTCTCATGAAGCTGCTTAGCCCCTCGCTTTTGCTGAGGCAGGCTCTGAACTAGAGATCCTCCTGTCTCAGCCTCCTGAGCCACTGGGATTACAGCCATGCACCACCACGCTCAACTAAATTTGACTTATGTCCCTTTTTGAACCAGGAGGACAAAAGGTAAATAATGAGATTTCTTTGAAGTTAATTTTTTTCTAAAACTCCTTTTCCATCTCTGTACACAAATTATTTATTAAGTATAACAAAACTAGATATTTTGCAAGCTTTTGCTATTGGCATTTATTTGTCCCTTGAAAAATTGGGCATTATATTCCAAGAAGAGTAACCTCACTAGTAGTATGCTCTATCTTTTTCTAGATTTGTTCTCATCACTTTTATTTATTCCTCTTTTCTTTAATTACTATTTATATTCTTCCTCTTATACATAAGTCCTATATCAAGCATATGGTCATTTTATATAACCTCTCTTCCAACAACCATCTCCTGTGGGTTAGAGATTGATTCTTTTTGTTTTCTTCACGTACATTTTATGGTGCTTTTACCATTTGATATTACAAGTATCTGTTTGCTTTATTGCCTCATCTACTTGATCTTTAGCTTCTTGAAGATAGTAAACATTTTTTTTATTTCTATTTCTGCTGCCTAGTAAAACCTCTTGACAGAACAGGTGCTATATATATATTTAAATAAACTGCTTCTAAAATATTTGATAAGTTATTTAGAATATCATATATAGATATTTCTTTTTTCTGAAGATGATCTTCATCACATATATCATATTTTATTACATTATAATAATAGATCTCTCTTAATTTGCTACATAATATTAATAATCTTATGAGGTAAATTTTAAATGCACTTTCTACTTACTCACAAGCAGGGATTTATAAAGTGAAATTCACATTAATTTAATAGAAAATAGCCAAAAGTTTTAAGTTTGTGGTCTGATGACTAAAATGAAACTCCTTCTTATTGAACAAAAATAGAGAATTGAGAAGATTAGACTATCCTTGCTTGTATTGGGACAGGGCTGCAGTATAAGGTAACCATCCTACTCTCCAGCAAAATGTGTCCTGGGATGCTTAATAACCACAAATGGTCAGGACCTCAACTTTATGTCTCATCCAATAAGATCTCTAGTCACTCAAGACACTAAAATGAGGAGTGAGTCAGAAGAAAATCAATACTGTTATATTCAAACAAGAGACTATTTAGACCAAAACACATCCCATTTTCTCATTAGCCACAGAGCCAAAGGGGGTGGGGAAGAATTTACATTCATCTGAAATTGCACACAAATGGAACTGTTGCTTCCTACTGCCTGGTAAAGGCTCCAAAGTGCATAGAATCAAATGTGTTTTATAAAACTAACTTTAAAAATGCATGTTGTTTCTTTCCATTTACTCAATAATTGATTAATTACAGCCTGCTTTACTTCTCTTGGCGAATTTCTGCTTCATTTTATTTGAAGTTTGGTTAGCTTTGGAAATTGTGTTTTAAATAAAAATTTTCAAGATTTGAGGAAACTTAATTTCCCTTTTAAAAACATCATAATCAATTTTTGAAATTCATTAATTGATATATGTGGATTAATTTACTTTTCATTTTTATGCTTTCCATATAACTAAAAAGTCAAAATGGTTTCTATTCTTACCTGGTGCCTTAGAAATTTGTTCAGTCTAATTTAATGCTAAGTATTACAAATGTTAGTGTCAGTCACCTATCATGTTTCATTTTCTAGTAGTGACATTAAAAACTCTAAAAGAAACAAGAAAACTTTAATTTTAACATGTTTTATATAACTTAGTATATCTAAAATGTTATTATTTCAACATATAATCAATATATAAATTATCAATAAGATATATTACATTCTTTTTCTTAGTAATAAGTGTTTAAATTGTGGTGTGTAGTTTACATTTATAGCATGTACAAGTATGAACTAGCTTATTTTAAATGTGCAAAAGCCATACCTGGAAGTCACTGCCACAGTGGACAAGACAGATGTGTTCAATATAACTGCAGTACCTCATTAATACTGAATCCTTGTGGAAAAGCCCTATTGCATTTCATCATGGTGCAATTTTAAAATTTCTTGAAATTTTCCCTCCCTTTCACCACTACATTTCAAAAACAAAAATGTATTATTTATTTTTTCTCAAAATGTCTTCTGAATATACTGGATGTGGTAGGTTTACAATCAGTGCTCAGAGAGCAATTAGCATTTGAATTAAGCCACATGAAGATAACAACAGGCGATTACCCATTTTAACAGCTGCTAAGTGGTGTTAATTGCTGGCTGTAGACCTCAAACTGAGCAATTTTCTATGTATTGTACAAACACAACAAACCTAAGTAGATGAAAAAAAAAAAAAAAAAAGAAAAGCATTATCCTCATTAAAATAAAGTATACTATATGGTGATATAATGTTTTCTGAAAACCTATGTCATTTTATGAATCAACCATTAAAAGGAATATGGGAGAAATTACATATATACATGGTTACTATTTTTTTAAATATTAAATATTTGAAACACATATACTTATATTAGAAATGTTATAAATGTTGCACACATTTATGAAACTGTTGATGGAGTGAATTCTGAGTATTTAAATTAATTAGTAAGCAATATGGTTAAAGGTTGAAGGAAGTTGGAAAATAAGTACTCTTAAACTGGTTTCATGGAACACTATCCAAAAGAAGCAGCTATTATTAGAAAAGTAGTCTATGGTAACTGGGCTAAGTTGTATCAATATTTATTGACATTTCAGTTTCTGTTTTGGTTTTTTAAAATGATGGCTAGAAAATAGTAATTGGTTTTTATTTCCAAATAATTCAAAAGTGAAACAATACATTGATCACTTGTATGTGAAAATGAGTGTATATAAAAGTGTAAAAATGAGAGGATAATTTATTCTTAATTTGTTTATTGTAAAAATGAAGATATTAATGTATGTAGAACATTTCATGACTTAGTTTAGTAGATAGGTAGATAGATAGATACATAGACAGAAACTGCTAAATTACAGAATCTTCTCTTCACTTCTTATTCTATACTACTATAATGCCAGATTCCTGGGACCCCAATAGACCTCCAGGAGCAGAATCTGATGCAATCACACAAGAATCTTTATTGCAATCTCGAGCCAGCCTGGACTCACAACCGTTCCGATGCAGTGGTCCCAGAGAGTGAGCCCTGGTCCTTTGTTCAGTGAGATTTTATATGTTTTAGGGGATACTCTGTATGTCACAACATCACACAGCAAATCATTTCACACCGCAGGAAAGTCAAACAACAACTCCTAACATTGATTAGCACATTCACTGGCAGGAACAAGTTGGGTAGGGGTGATTAGTTAGTACAGGAGGGGTTTCCTTTGAACTGATTGGTTTAAGCCACGAGGAGTGTATGTGCTAAACTACATGGTTTCCCAACATGTTATCAACCACCGTAAACTACTGGTGGGTCATCTGGCATCCCAGATATTTTTTCTGTCTCATGCTGATTGGTGGTTGCTATGGGGTTGCTATGGGTCCTCACCTCGCCTAACTGAATCTGGGACACCTGGCACCACAGATCTCTTCAGATATTTGCAGACAAACAACTCAGCAGGGTGGGTAGTGCCTAGGAGTGCTCTGTGGGTTTTTCCAAGGACAAGGGTGACGCCCCTTTCCTTGGACAGGCTTTGCTCTGAGGTAGAGGCTGGCTTCTCAAAAATAGAGTCACATCAATTTCCCACAATGTGTGATGATTTGCAAAGAGATGCTATGAAAGGAAAGTTCCTGCCTTCCCCAAAGAGTGTATAAATCTCCATCATGTGGGGCTAAGCCTCAATTTTCTTAATAATACACTTATAGCACAAGAATTAAAACCAAGAATCAACAAATGGGATTAATTCAAACTAAAAGGTTTTTTTCTCAGCAAGAGAAATAATATGTGAGGTGAACAGAGAGCCTACATCCTGGGAACAAATTTTTACCCCTCACACATCAGATCTAATCTCTAGGGTATACAAAGAACTCAAAAAGCTAAATATGAAAAAAAAAAAAACACAAATAACCCAATCAACAAATAGGCCAAGGACTTGAACAGACACTTCTCAGAAGAGGATATACAATCAATCAACAAATATACAAAAAATGCTCATCATCACTGCCTAGGTGGGGGCCTCTGGAATTTCAGATATTTCGACATCTGGCCTATCTTAGGCAATCACCATCTTTGGCTTTTCTGAGAACTATTTGCACAGAGCTTTCTGTGGTATTTCCTGACTTTAGGACTATAGTAGGACAGGGCTTAAGTTTCAGAGCAAAATGAGGTCCCAAGTAAAATGAGGTTGCTCACAACATGTCTGAAAGACACCATGATCAACAGTGGGAAATTGATGTGACTCTATTTTTGAGAAGCCAGCCTCTACCTCAGAGCAAAGCCTGTCCAAGGAAAGGGCATCATCTCTAGCAATCAGAGAAATGCAAATTAAAACTACTCTAAGATACCATCTCATTCCAGTAAGAATGGCAGCCATTATGAAGACAAAGAATAATAAGTGCTGGCAGGGATTTGGGGGGAAGGTACACTCACACACTGCTGGTGGGACTGCAAATTGGTGCAGCCAATTTGGAAAGCAGTATGGAGATTCCTTGGAAAGCTGGGAATTGAACCACCAATTGACCCAGCTATTCCTCTTCTTGGACTAGATCCAAAGGATCTAAAAACAGCATATTATAGGGACACAGTCACATCAATGTTCATAGTAGCACAATTCACAATAGCTAGACTGTGGAGCCAAACTAGATGCCCTTCAATGGATGAATGGATAAAAATAAAGTGGCATTTATACACAATGGAATATTACTCAGCACTAAAAGATAACAAGATCATGGCATTTGCAGGGAAATGGATGGCATTACAGCAGATTAGGCTAAGTGAAGTTAGCCAATTCCCCCCCCCCAAAAATGCCGAATGTCTTCTCTGATATAAGGGGGGTGACTCAAAATCGAGTAGGGAGGAAGAACATGGGAAGAAGATTACCTCTAGATAGGGAATAGAGGTGGGAGGGAAAGGGAGGGAGAAAATTGCATGGATGGTGGAAGGAGATCCTCATCATTATACAAAACACATATATGAAGATTCGAGAAATAAAAAACAAACAAAAAAACTGCTTGTCCCCTGGGCTTGGGGACTCTCAGTGTCACCAGTTGCTGTGTGCACAGAGGACCAAGCTAGCTCACAATAAACATCTCTTTGCTGCTTACATTGATCTTAGTCTCTGGTGGTCTTTTGGAGGTCCCGAACTCGAGCATATCAGTTGAGTTTTGTGTGCTTTGTATTTTGAAAATGATTAACTATGAACCTGCATTTGCCAAATGTCATGATGGGCAAAAGGTGTGACTTATTCAATTGAGGGGTAGAAACAAAGAATGTCCATGTGCTCTGCCTTTGTTAATGCTGTATTCACTCAAATCACTCAATACAATTTCACTCTATAGATTCTCAACAAAGAAAATGACAATCCTTAATGTAAGGTCAGGCACTGGTGACCATAAAGAGGCAGATTAAAAGCTACTGAAGAGGCTTTATTGAGATTTGCACCTGGGTGAGACTCTCCAGTCCAACAGAGCAGCAGGTCCTGGGAATTGCACCCAGGCTCACCTAGATTGGAATTTTATTGGGATTAGGGCAGGAAAGGAGGTCTTGGGACAGGAAAGGGAGGTTTTTAAAGTCCCTTGGCCTCCTGGGTTGGTCAGGGAATCTTGCTGAGAATTGTGTCCTCCCAGGATTGATCAGGAAACCCCACTGATTGACAGGTGGTACAGGTTGCCTGGTGCTTTGTTCCCTTAGCCACCTCAAACTGACCTAACACTTAATGCTAGGCACTGCCATAGACATAATCAAGTCACAGCAAACAATTCTAGATTAATTAATTCACATTAAACAATTCTAGATTAATTCTAAGCACTGCAAACACACTTAATCATGACAGGCTCATAACAGACAATCCCTCAGCATTGCTAAATTCAAGTGTCAGATCAAAAGTCTCAAGCCTTAGGGTTTAAATCTAGTGGATGCACCCTCACTCAGACCGCAGTGATCAGGTCAGGAACCAAGGCAGGCTTCTCCTGGGGTGGAGCTGATGGATGGTTAAGAAGAGGGTCATATGGCAAAGTTGTGGCTCTCATCAGGGTCAAGATGTGGCTGTAGAGTTTGAGAGCAGTGAGGAAAGTGCAGAGGATCATCAAACAATGAATGCAAAGTGTTAGGATGTCAGTCCAGGTCCTCATCAGGTTCTCAGTGTGAGGGCATCATTGTCAGCTGGTTGAATATCTGTTCATTTGCTCTATTATTTATACCAAATTTGAGGTATTTTGACACCCTTTCAATCCTATCAGCTGTCACCAGGTCTCTCAGTTACATCATTTACTGTGGGGCTCAAACATCTGGTCCCTTTATCCCCACCATGATCTTTTGGACTTTCTCTTTTATCAGGTGCTTTTCCCTCTTATTGGGCAAGGACAACCTGCCGAGAATTCATTCTGAGTTTATCAGGGTAGGGAGATGTGACTTGTTTGTGCCTGTGGGCCATCCTGGAGGGCTCTTTAGGCATGCTTGGTGAGACTGCAGGTTTCAAACTGGAATTTTTAAAATGGAGTTGCTTAGGCTCAGGCCTAAGGCCATCCTCACACCAAATGAAGCCTGTTGGAAATTCTGCTAGGTCATTTTACAACTTTAACCAGGTTAAAAGCTGACCAAGATAACCTTAATATTCACTATGGCTTGACAGATTGTTAGACAGATTTCTTCCCTCCTGTGATCCTCTGAACTGTCTTTTCTCAGAGCATTTACTTTAGAAACTTACAATTGAAAATTCTTTCCTGCCATTTTGAAATGTAAATCCTCTCTCATCTTTTTTGTCAGATATAAAGCCCAGAAATGTTTTTCTCAAGAAACTGGAAATATTCTTTTGAAAAAATCATCAATAAAAATAAGACCCCCAGGTATTATTAGCCTCCGAGAGAGTAAAGCCTAAATTCAGTAGGTAAGTGAAAACAAAAAGTCACATGGTCTACTCACAATGATGAATTTCTCCCATAATGTCCTCCAGAATTTTTCCATTAAGCTAGCTATGCTTCAAAACCTTACTCATGGGCTGAGGATGTGGCTCAAGTGGTAACATGCATGGGGCGCTCGGTTTCCTCCTCAGCACCACATAAAAATAAAAGATGTGTGTCCACCGAAAACTAAAAAAAGTAAATAGATATTAAAAAAATTCTCTTTCTCTCTCTTAAAAAAAAAAAAAAAAACTTACTCATTTTTTTTTGTTTCATCAAAGTTAAATTCAATTTTCTTCTCTATAGCAATGTCTTAGCCCTTATCCCAACAGTCTTAAATTACTATTCATTTGTGTTAACTTCATCTGGTTCATTTTTTTTTAATTATTCTTCACACTTAACAATAGAGATAAAGAGCCTTGGAAATTTGCTTTATCCAATTAAGACTTACACTTGTGACATTCCAAAAACATTTGTATTTAATTTAGTATTATACAACTTCCAAGGATATTTTTATATGATATTATAGATTCAAGGAGAAGGGTGTGGAGAGTCAGGCAGTTAGTTGCCTTGGTTAACTCAAGAAGTGGAAATGCTTAGTATGAAGGGTTTAGAGGATGCAACTTAACTTCCTTTAAGTATATCTTTCTATTCCTTGGCATATTACAATGTATATATATTTTTTATCTTTTACATACTTAGTTTAAAAAAAATCATCACCTTAAAATTAAGAAAAATTCTGACTTGGGAGCAAATGCATCTATTGCTGTTTATTTCATAGAAGTAATAATAATTATTTATACACAATAGATTTTTTAAAAATGCATTTATAAAAAAATTGTTGTTAGAAATATAATAATAATAATAATAATACCTCCCAACACAGAACATCCCCATAAGTTCACAAAGAAAATTTGGGGGCTGGGGTTGTGGCTCAAAGATAGAGTGCTGGCCTACCACGCGTGAGGCACTGGGTTCAATCCTCAGCACCACATAAAAATAAAATAAAGATATTGTGTCCACCTATAACTAAAAAATAAATATAAAACATAAAGAAAATTTTTGTTTAAAAAGCATTAAATCAGAATGTGTAGATCACTGTCAATCTGCTAAAAGATCACAAAGACAGAAATATTGTCCTTTTATACAGCCACACAGATAACAACCAGGGCAGATATGTTCTCAAAATAAACAGTAAATAGTCCCCAAGTATGAGAATTTAACACTATTTGCCAAATTCACCTTAAATTTACTTGATAATTGGGGTGACCATGTTAGTTACTTAGATCTGTATAAAGGAAAAGTAAACTGTTCATATCTCAATGAAAGGAGATAGTTTTGTAATGACAAAAACCAGAAACCACCTGTAGTCTCCTGCCCACTCACAGAAAGGGTTAATAGTGGCACTGTCTGTTTTTTTTTTTTTTTTGGGGGGGGGTGAGGTGAGGGGCATACACCAATGAGGTACATTCCCATCACTGTTTTGTAATTTATTAGAGACAGGGTCTCATTGAGTTGTTTAGCACCACATTTTTTTTTCTAAGGCTGGCTTTGAACTCCTGCTTCAGCACCTGGAGCCACTGGAATTACAGGTGTGCACCACCATGCCCAGCTCATTGGCACTATCTTGCTTGGATGTTTCCATCCCTAAGTCATGATTCCTGTGTCCTTAAGAAAGATGTTGCTGATCTTAAAGCTGGCAAGAGCTTACTTAGTTCTTAGGAAGATTTACATACATTGCAGAGAGAAAGAGAAAGAACTTAAAATTATAAATGTGTCTTATTATTCCCTAAGTTAGTAACTCATACTCCAGGAGTTGTCAACTAGCATTTATCAGACAGAAATACCACACAACCTGCCCTACTACAATGTGTAATTTAGATATGTCTGTGGACCATCTGCTCCAGGGCTTTATATCACTTCTGTCAAAACTGAATTTCTATGGATGAAATTATTTAATTAGCAAAATGCATGTTAGAAATGATATCAAAGATGAATGGATTACCTAGAATATTATAGAGCCACCTTGCATCTTTACAATAGCATGGCATAAAAATTTAGAAAGCACTTCAATATATAATGTTGGAAAGACTCCCCAGTTTTGAATGCTAAGTGGTTAATATTCTCATTCTTTTACTGAGAATCTGTGGTTCCATGGCCCCACTGGATTGGTAGTTGGCTAGTGTAACAAATATATAGTGTAAACAAATATGTCTGAGGTGAACTTCCTACAAATAATGTTTTGAGATCTCTGAAGAAAGCAAATACTTTATAGAACATTTAATGTTACTCTCCTGTTGGATGCATTCTTAAAAGTCAGCATGTATGGCAGAAAATGGTTAGTAACTTGCTTTTATTGCCATTTTTTAGCAAGATGTCACTGAAAGATAAGCTCTCTCATCCAGGGCTACTAGTGGCTCCTAAAAATGGGAAAACAACTTACTTATTTAACTTAGGCTTGTTTGGAATGTAAATATTTCTTTATGAATATTATTATACTGACTATCTTTTATAAAAACATACCACATTTTGTTTTATCAAGATCTACTGATGGACATATAAGTGACAAACCTTGCAGCAAACAACATCTTTGTTTGCAAGTGTTTGAAATTCTCATTATTTTATTGGGTATAATGCCAAAAGTGATATTACTTGTTCAAAATATGATTGTAGCTTGTTACAGTGTGTCAAATTGTTTTCCAGAATATATGTGCCAGTTTATAATCCCTCTATTTGTCTGAAATGTAGAAAGTTACCTTTATTTTTTTCAAAAATATCTTTTATTTTGAACATAATAGGAAAGAAAAACAAATTAAACCTTCTGACATTTCAGAACAAACTGCTTACCAACCGACTTATTTCACTATTTCTGCTCATATGCAAACTGCATACACACAGGCATGAGCAGTCACCTCTGGCGGGCATTGCTAGTGTGATCAATGAATAATGTAGACATGTGGAGAGGGCAATAGCCAGAAATAGATGCATAGCAGGGCATTGAATTCATGGAAGCAAAGTTATTAGTCAGTTTGGAAGCAAGAAATAAGCAGAACACAAAGGGTAATAGCCTACACCAAAAAGTGAATATTTAACCCAACTTGGAAGATGTGCAAGATTTCCTTGCATGCCTTACGAATGGTACTGTTGATTATTCTCTTAGGCAAAATTTGAGATATGGCCAGTAGAATATTATGAAAATGTATTTGTAATTATGGCTCCTGGGGCTGGAGGCTAAGTGAGGCTTGAGGAGAAACAGGAGGACTGTCCAGAGAAGATTCCTATTCTGTTGCATGTGCTCCCATACATTCTAACAGTACTTGAGCCCTCTACACAGTCTGGATCTTTTATTTAGGGAATGGTGACCCCTCTGTGAGTTATAGCAGTATTTAGTCATGCATTCTCAGACATAAATATTGAATTTGTAAATAAACCCCTAATTGGTTCACAGAAAGCAGGGCAATGAGATTGAGTACAAAGGATAAAGTTTAATTTCTTTTATATCCTTTGAATTTTTTTGTTTAAATGATATTTATATCTGTTAATCTTTCAATTAAAAATACACAGCAAGCTTTGGACCAGAATGTACATAGCAATTAAAGTATTATATTGATAAATAAGTGCATATACAAAAGTAAACAATTGAATGATTTAAAAATTTCATAATTTTTAGTTGAATTTATATTTTTGTGAGAAATATTTAGGGCAGGGCATTTAGAATCACATTGCTACCAAAGAAAAGTATACCATAAATATACAAAAGTACTATTAGTATCTTTTGGGAAATAATAGTGGTGTTAGGTTTACAAGAATCTGGACCAGATAAAAAAGTAAAGAGCTGAACAATTATTTAAGTAATTTGATTAGAAGAAGAGAAACAAGCTGAATTGTTAAAGTTCTCAGTACATGAGTTAATAATGAATATGTAGAAAATTTATCTCTGTACAACAAGTTCTTGAGTCCTTCCTATTTTTCATATTTTTTTCCCTGCAATTTTGATTTTTTTTTCTTTCTTAGCAGGTGTAGTCTCAGACTGTGAAGAAATCCATGGGGGACTCAGTAAATAAATACTAAAATTATATCATCATTTCCCAAAATATAATAACACCATTTTTTGTGTGCTTGAACATATGTGATCTAAAAGACTTGTTCAAATATGTAAATAAATGTTTGCTGAATAAAGACAATAGACAGGGCTAAAAGGAGGAGCTCATTTATATGTAAATGACTCTGTAAAGAAGTAATAAAGCATGTGTTTCTTCATGTTATAAAAAAATTCAACACTCTGATAAAATAGCCTTGTTAAAAGAAATTAGTTGAGGAAGGGAAGATACAATATCTTTATGGGTGAAACAATTGTATAGCTGTCTGATGTGTATGAAATTCTTCTGAGAACCAACTGCAACCGCTCAGCCTGAGAACACATCAAAGCAGTATCATCTGCAGAATATCCTGAGCTATCATTTTCCCTTCTAGCAACTATCTAATTAATGTTAAATGAGTACATGTTCAAAAGCCAGACATACAAACCATGACATATATTAAAATTATTTATTAGAAAAATGTATTTACAAAATGGTCTAATACTATTGCATTGAAGCAGAATAAATAGTATTAAAGAAACTTCTGGCTTCATATTTTAATTGAATTTAATTTTAATTAATATTTACAATATAAATTGTACAGATTCATGCCATACCATGTGATGTTTCGATACATGAATATATAGTGTGATGTTTAAATCTGATTAAACACATCTCTCTCCTTAAACATCTATTAGTTCTTTATAGGTAACACAATATTCTTTCCTTTAGCTTTATGAAATAGCACATAACCATTATTTGTAGTTACCCAAATAGGCAAATGAAGTTTTTGCTCCTATCTAATTATAACTTAATACCTATTGATCAACTTTTCTCCATTTTTTCTTTCCCCTACTCTCCCCAGCCTCTGGTAATTCTATTCCATTCTTAACTTCCATGAGACCAACTTGTTTTGATTCTGCACATGAGTGGAAATGTGTAGCACTTGCCTTTCTGGGCCTGGTTTATTTCACTTAACATAATGATCTACAATTCCATCCATGTTGTCACAAAATACAGGGTTTCAATTTTTTACAACTGAATCATATCCCCTTGTGTATTTGTATCACATTTTTCCATTCAGCAGTTGAGGGACATTTAGGTTCTTACATTTCTTGGCTATTGTGAATGGTGTTGCAGTGAACATGTGAGTACAAATATCTCTTCAGCATGCTCATTTATTTTCCTGTGAACATATACCCAGTATACAATTGTGGAATCATATGGAAATTCTATTTTGATTTTTATGAGGAATCTCCATACTGTTTTCCAAAATACCTATACTAATTTATATTCCCCCAAACAGTGTGAAAGTATCCCATGTTCTTTACAGAATTTGATATTGTTAGTCTCTTTGATAATAGTCATTGTCAGCATTGAGATGTGGTTTCCACAGAATGCAAGGTTTGGAGGAGAAATGATTGAGCTATAGCCTTAACCTAATTAGTAAATTAATCCCTGCTGGGATTAACTGAGTGATAACAGGAGGCAGGTGGGGTGTGGCTGGAGGAATTGATTCTTAGGGGGCAGGGCTGTTGAGTATATATATTTGTATCTGGCAAATGGAGATCTCTGCTTCCTGATCATCTTGTGAGCTGGTTCTCTATGCCACACTTTACTACCATGATGTCCTGCCTCACCTTGAGCCCAGAGGAATGGAGCCTGCTGTCTATGAATTGAGACCACTGAAACCGTGAGCCCCTAAATAAACTTTTCCTCCTAATATTGTTCTGGTCAGATTGTTTAGTCACAGCAATGAAAAAGTTAACTAAAGTGTTCATTATTACTGGGGTGAGGTAATGTCTCATTGTGGTCTTAATCTGCATTTCCATGATGCTTTATTATTTTGAACATTTTTTTCTTGTATCTGAAGTTTATTTGTACATCTTTTCTTGAGAAATGTCTTTTTACAACTTTTCTTTACATTTATGTGGTTTTTACTTTCTTCTCTTTTTTTTTGCTATTCATTTGAGTTCCTTGTGTATTCTGAATATTTACCCTTTAATCCTTTGTCATATATATATATATATATATATATATATATATATATATATATCTCAAACATTTTCCCATACAGTATATTTGTCTATTTATTCTATAATTGTTTCCTTTGCTTGCAGAAGGTTTTTAGTTTGATGTAATACTATTTGACATATTTTTGCTTTTTTTTTAATCCTGTGCTAATGGGGTCATCTTCTGAAATTTCTTGCCTGTCGATTTTGTTTATTTCTCCTACTGGTTTCAGGTCTTACATTTAAGTCTTTGATGCATTTTGAGTTGATTATTATAACTGGTGAGAGATGGAAATCCAGTATCATTCTTACGCACATGGAAACAATTTTTTCAGCACAATTTATTGAAAAAACAGTCCTTACTTCATTGTATGCTTTTAGTACCTTTATCGAAAATAAGTTAACTGTTGATTTGTGGGTTTATTGCTAAAATCTCAATTTTTTTCCATTGTTATATATGTCTTGTTTATGCCAATACCATGCAGTTTGGGTTACTAATCTTTTGGAATATATATTTGAACTTCTTGCTTTGTTTTTTTTGTCCAAGATTGCTTTGACTCTGGTGTGTGAGTGTGTGTGTGTGTGTGTGTGTATTTCCATGTATATTTTATAATTGTGTTTTATAGTTCTGTGAATAATGCCATTGGTTGATGGTGAGTGTACTGAATCTTTAAGTCACCTGAGTAGTACAGACATTTTAGCAATATTGACTGTGCCAGTTCATGAACATAGGATATCTTTATAATTTTCTTGTTTCCTCTTCATATTCTTCCATCAGTGTTTTACAGTTTTCACTGTTGTTATCTTTCCTCTTCTAAGTCAATTTATTCTTATTTATTTATTTATTTATTTTTGGTAGCTATTTTACATGGGATTGCTTTCTTGATTTCTAATTTCAAATAATTTGGTGTTGGTACAGAGTAATGCTATATAGATTTTTTATGTTGATTTTGTATGCTACAACTTTTCTAAGTTCAGTCATTTGTCCTAATAATTGTTTTGGTGGAGTCTTTGGACATTTCTATACATAAGATCATGTTTCTGCAAACAGTAAAAATTGATAATTCATATTCCACTTTTCCAATTTGAATGACACAAATATTGGATTCATTTGACACAAGTCTATGAAAGTTGAGTAATTTCAAGAACAGCATGAAGCCCAGATGAAATTAAAAGTGGATGTGTTACTTCTATTCAACATTTCCTTTCTCTCACTGAATTGCTCTGACTAGAACTTCCAGTGCAATGTCAAATAAAAGTAGTGAAAGTAGGCACTCTTGTCTTGTTCTAGGTCTTATGGAGAAAACTTTCAGTTTTTACCTTTTAGTACAATGTTATCTGTTGTCTCAATATAATAAAAGCCATTTATAAGTTATCTTTTATATGTACTAGTTTATTCAGCATTTTTTTCATGAATGGATGCTGAATTTTTCAAATTCCTTTTTTACACCTGATGAGATTATCACATGGTTTTTGTCTTTCATTCTTTTGATGTGGTTTGGCATATTTATTTATTTGTAGTTTATTGATTTGCATTAGATCCTGGTGCATATTACTTCTAATATACTATTGAGTTCAGTTTGCTAGTAGAGTATGAGGATATGTATTGCCTTATATTTTTCCTTTCTTTCTTTCTTTTTATTTCTTTTTTTTTTTTTTTTTTTTTGGTGTTGTGTCCTTGTCTAGTTTTAGTATTAGGAAAACATTCACATACACACACACACACACAAAAAAAAAAAACAATAAATTCTAAACTTGCATTTAATTTCTCCCCGAATTTCAAATTTTCTATAACCCACTTTAACCTTTTATATTTACTCCTTAGAAAATAATGCAGTAGTTATTTTTACTTGTTTGGTTCTAAAGATATGAATGACTTATATACTATGTCTGTAGCATTAAAACATTCTGAATTTATCAGTATAATTACTTTTGTCAGTGAGTTTTATGCCTTCTGATATGTTTTCTTTTTACTCACTAATGTGTCTTTCAATTTGAACTCCCTTTAGCATTTCTTGTAGGACAAACATGGTGGAGATGTATTCTCTCTATTTTATCATCTAAATGTCTAAATGTCTTTTTTTTTTTTTTTTTTTTTTTTTTTTTTTTTTTTTTTTTTTTTTAATTGTTAAGATTTCCTAATTTATTTTTTCTTTTTTTTTTTTTTTTTTTTTTTTTTTTTTTTTTTTTATTGGACGTTCATAACATTACATAGTTCTTAATACATCATATTACACGGTTGATTCACGTGGATTATGAACTCCCGCTTTTACCCCGTATACAAATTGCTGTATCACATCAGTTTCCCTTCCATTGATTGACATATTGCCTTTCTAGTGTCTGATGTATTCTGCTGTCTGTCCAATTCTCTACTATCCCCCCTCCCTTCCCCTCCCCTCCCCTCCCCTCCCCTTTTCTCTCTCTACCCCTTCTACTGTAAATCATTACTTCCATTTGTATTATCTTGTCTTGCCCCTCCTTTCCTCTTATATGACATTTTGTATAACCCTGAGGATCGCCTTCCATTTCCATGCAATTTCGCTTCTCACTCCCTTTCCCTCCCACCTCTCATCCCTATTTAATGTAAATCTTATTCTCAAGCTCTTCGTCCCTGCCCTGTCCTTGTTTACTCCCCTTATATCAAAGGAGTCATTTGGTATTTGTTTTTTAAAGATTGACTAGCTTCACTTAGCATAATCTGCTCTAATGCCATCCATTTCCCTCCAAATTCTATGATTTTGTCATTTCTTAATGCAGAGTAATACTCCATAGTATATAAATGCCACATTTTTTTTATCCATTCATCTATTGAAGGGCATCTAGGCTGGTTCCACAGTCTTGCTATCGTGAATTGAGCTGCTATGAACATCGATGTAGCAGTGTCCCTGTAGCATGCTCTTGTTAGGGCTTTAGGGAATAGACCGAGAAGGGGAATAGCTGGGTCAAATGGTGGTTCCATTCCCAGCTTTCCAAGAAATCTCCATACTGCTTTCCAAATTGGCTGCACCAATTTGCAGTCCCACCAGCAATGAACAAGAGTGCCCTTTTCCCCGCATCCTCTCCAGCACTTATTGTTGTTTGACTTCCTAATGGCTGCCAGTCTTACTGGAGTGAGATGGTATCTTAGGGTAGTTTTGATTTGCATTTCTCTGACTGCTAGCGATGGTGAGCATTTTTTCATGTACTTATTGATTGATTGTATGTCCTCCTCTGAGAAGTGTCTGTTCAGGTCCTTTGCCCATTTATTGATTGGGTTATTTGTTATCTTATTGTCTAATTTTTTGAGTTCTTTGTATATTCTGGTTATTAGGGCTCTATCTGAAGTGTGTGGAGTAAAGATTTGTTCCCAGGATGTAGGCTCCCTGTTTATCTCTCTTATTGTTTCTTTTGCTGAGAAAAAACTTTTTAGTTTGAGTAAGTCCCATTTGTTGATTCTATTTGTTAACTCTAGCGCTATGGGTGTCCTATTGAGGAATTTGGAGCCCGATCCCACAGCGTGTAGATCATAACCAACTTTTTCTTCTATCAGATGCCATGTCTCTGATTTAATATCAAGCTCCTTGATCCATTTTGAGTTAACTTTTGTGCACGGCGAGAGATAGGGATTCAGATTCATTTTGGTGCAAATGGATTTCCAGTTTTCCCAGCACCATTTGTTGAAGATGCTATCCTTCCTCCATTGCATGCTTTTAGCCCCTTTATCAAAAATAAGATAGTTGTAGTTTTGTGGATTGGTTATTGTGTCCTCTATTCTGTACCATTGGTCCACCCGCCTGTTTTGGTACCAGTACCATGCTGTTTTTGTTACTATTGCTCTGTAGTATAGTTTGAAGTCTGGTATCTCTATACCGCCTGATTCACACTTCCTGCTTAGTATTGTTTTTGCTATTCTGGGTCTTTTATTATTCCATATGAATTTCATGATTCTTTTATCGATTTCTACAAGATATGCTGTTGGGATTTTGATTGGCATTGCATTGAACTTATATAGGACTTTTGGTAATATCGCCATTTTGATGATGTTGGTTCTGCCTATCCATGAGCAGGGTATATTTTTCCATCTTCTAAGGTCTTCTTCTATGTCTTTCTTTAGGGTTCTGTAATTTTCATTGTATAAATCTTTCACCTCTTTTGTTAGGTTGATTCCCAAGTATTTTATTTTTTGGGGGGATATTGTGAATGGAGTAGTTGTCCTCATTTCCGTTTCAGAGGATTTGTCGCTGATATACAGGAATGCCTTTGATTTATGCGTGTTGATCTTATATCCTGCCACTTTGCTGAATTCATTTATTAGCTCTAATAGCTTCTTTGTAGACCCTTTTGGGTCTGCTAGGTATAGAATCATATCATCTGCAAATAGTGATAATTTAAGTTCTTCTTTTCCTATTTTTATGCCTTTAATTTCTTTCGTCTGCCTAATTGCTCTGGCCAGTGTTTCGAGGACTATGTTGAACAGAAGTGGTGAGAGAGGGCATCCCTGTCTTGTACCAGATCTTAGAGGGAATGCCTTCAATTTTTCTCCATTCAGAATGATGCTGGCCTGTGGCTTATCATAGATTGCTTTTACAATGTTGAGGTATGATCCAGTTATCCCTAATTTTTCTAGAGTTTTGAACATAAAGGGATGCTGTACTTTGTCGAAAGCTTTTTCTGCATCTATCGAGATGATCATATGGTTCTTATTTTTAAGTCTATTGATGTGGTGGATAACATTTATTGATTTCCGTATATTGAACCAACCTTGCATACCAGGGATGAATCCTACTTGATCATGGTGTATAATTTTTTTGATATGTATTTGAATCCGATTCGCCAGAATTTTATTGAGGATTTTTGCATCAAGGTTCATTAGAGATATTGGTCTGTAGTTTTCTTTCTTTGAAGTGTCTTTGTCTGGTTTAGGAATCAGGGTGATGTTGGCCTCGTAGAACGAATTTGGAAGTTCTCCCTCCTTTTCTATTTCCTGAAATAGCTTGAAAAGTATTGGTGTTAGTTCCTCTTTAAAGGTTTTGTAAAACTCTGCTGTATACCCATCCGGTCCTGGGCTTTTCTTAGTTGGTAGTCTTTTGATGGTTTCTTCTATTTCCTCTATTGTTATTGGTCTGTTTAGGTTGTCTACGTCTTCCTGACTCAGTCTTGGCAGATCATAAGACTTAAGGAATTTATCTATGCCTTCACTATCTTCTATTTTATTGCAGTATAAGGATTCAAAATAATTTCTGATTATCATCTGTATTTCTGAAGTGTCTGTTGTGATATTGCCTTTTTCATCCCGTATGCTAGTAATTTGGGTTCTCTCTCTTCTTCTCTTCGTTAGCATGGCTAAGGGTCTGTCAATTTTATTTATTTTTTCAAAAAACCAACTTTTAGTTTTGTCGATTTTTTCAATTGTTTCTTTTGTTTCAATTTCATTAATTTCAGCTCTGATTTTAATTATTTCTTGCCTTCTACTTCTTTTGCTGTTGTTTTGCTCTTCTTTTTCTAGGATTTTGAGATGAAGTATGAGATCATTTATTTGTTGGTTTTTTCTTTTTTTGAGGAATGAACTCCAAGCAATGAATTTTCCTCTTAGAAATGCTTTCAATGTGTCCCATAGATTCCGATAAGTTGTGTCTGTGTTTTCATTTGACTCTAGGAATTTTTTAATTTCCTCCTTAATGTCTTCTAGAACCCATTGATCATTAAGCAACCTATTGTTCATTCTCCAGGTGATGCTTGATTTTTCCTTCCTTCTTTTATCATTGATTTTCAGTTTCATTCCATTATGATCAGATAAGATGCATGGTATTATCTCCACCCCTTTATATTGTCTAAGAGTTGCCCTGTGACATAATATATGGTCTATTTTTGAGAAGGTTCCATGTGCTGCTGAGAAAAAAGTGTAATTACTTGATGTTGGGTGGTATAGTCTATATATGTCAATTAAGTCTAGGTTATTAATTATGTTATTGAGTTCTATAGTTTCCTTATTTAACTTTTGTTTGGAAGATCTGTCCAGTGGTGAGAGAGGTGTATTAAAGTCTCCCATGATTATTGTATGGTGGTCTATTAGACTCTTGAACTTGAGAAGCGTTTGCTTGATGAAAATAGCAGCACCGTTGTTTGGGGCATATATATTTATGATTGTTATGTCTTGTTGGTGTATGGTTCCCTTGAGCAGTATGAAGTGTCCTTCTTTATCCCTTTTGATTAACTTTGGCTTGAAATCTATTTTATTAGATATGAGTATGGACACTCCTGCTTGTTTCCGCAGTCCATATGAGTGGTATGATTTTTCCCACCCTTTCACCTTCAGTCTATGAATATCTTTTCCTATCAGATGCGTCTCCTGTAGGCAGCATATTGTTGGGTCTTGTTTTGTGATCCATTCTGCTAGCCTGTGTCTCTTAATTGGTGAGTTTAAGCCATTAACATTTAAGGTTATTATTGAGATATGATTTGTTCTTCCAGCCATATTTGTTTATTGATGTTACTAAACCTGGTTTGTTATCCTCTTTGACTACTTTCCCCCCTTTACTGTCCTACCTCCCATTGTTGGTTTTCAATGTTATTTTCCATTTCTTCTTCCTGTAATGTTTTGCCAAGGATTTTTTGAAGAGATGGTTTTCTAGCTGCGAATTCTTTTAACTTTTGTTTATCATGGAAGGTTTTAAATTCATCTTCTATCCTGAAGCTTAATTTCGCCGGATACACGATTCTTGGTTGGAACCCATTTTCTTTCAGTGTTTGAAATATGTTATTCCAGGATCTTCTAGCTTTCAGAGTCTGTGTCGAGAGATCAGCTGTTATCCTGATTGGTTTACCCCTAAATGTAATCTGCTTTCTTTCTCTTGCAGCTTTTAAAATTCTCTCCTTATTCTGTATGTTGGACATCTTCATTATAATGTGTCTAGGTGTGGATCTCTTATGATTTTGCACCATCGGCGTCCTGTAGGCTTCTAGGATTTGGGATTCTGTCACATTCTTCATGTCTGGGAAGTTTTCTTGTATTATTTCACTGAATAGATTGCTTAATCCTTTGGTTTGGAGCTCTGTGCCTTCCTGTATCCCAATGACTCTTAAGTTTGGTCTTTTGATATTATCCCATAGCTCTTGAATGTTCTGCTCATGGTTTCTTAGTAGACTTGTTGAGCTATCTATGTTCTTTTCAAGTTGAAATACTCTGTCTTCATTGTCTGATGTTCTATCTTCTAAGTGATCCACTCTGCTGGTAGTATTCTCAATTGAGTTTTTAAGTTGGTTTATTGTTTCCTGCATTTCTAGTATTTCTATTTGTTTGTTTTTTATTACCTCTATCTCCCTGTGAAATTGATCTTTTACTTCCTGGATTTGTTTGTCAATGTGATCTTTCATTGTCTGATTTTGCTGTCTCATGTCTTCCTTGAGACTCCAGATCATCTGAAGCATATATATCCTGAACTCTTTATCTGATATTCCATCTGTTGCAGCTATTACCTCTTCTAAAGTTGAGTTTACCTGCATTGCTTGTGATCCTTTCTTTCCTTGTCTTTTCATACTGCACGCGCTTCTTTCTGCTTGGTGCAACTGTTGTGTTTTAGAAATTTACTAGCCTGAAATCACCTCTTCCGTAACTGAATGAGCTGTGATCAGTAGAACATGGGGATGATTACATCATCTCTTTGAAATGGCGGCTGTTGTCCTCCTCTGTGGTCCGACCAGTGTCTGGAACCAAACTGGACCACTTCTCTCCTCTGTCTCAAAGCTGAAACTCCGCCCTAAGCGCTGCCAAAGTCCTAGCGCCAAACCGCTAGAGGCCGTTCACAGACTCAGCCCTGCAGGGCCCAGATCAGCCGCCGCCGTGAGCGGCAGGATTGTGTTCCTGATCCGAGTTGCTCCGAACCGGCTGGAGGGGGGTGGGGTGGTAGGACTGTGGATCCTAGCGCTGAACCACCTGAGGCCAATCCCAGACTCAGCCCTGCAGGGCCCAGATCAGCCGCTGCCGTGACCGGCGAGATTGTGAACCTGATCCGCGTCGCTCCGAACCGGCTGGAGGGGGGTGGGGTGGTAGGAGTGTGGGTCCTAGCGCTGAACCGCCTGAGGCCGATCCCAGACTCAGTCCTGCAGGGCCCAGATCAGCCAACTCCGTGACCGGCAGGATTGTGTTCCTGATCTGAGTTGCTCTGAACCGGCTGGAGGGGGGTGGGGTGGTAGGAGTGTGGGTCCTAGCGCTGAACCACCTGAGGCCGATCCCAGACTCAGTCCTGCAGGGCCCAGATCAGCCGCTGCTGTGACCGGCGGGATTGTGAACCTGATCCGCGTCGCTCCGAACCGGCTGGAGGGGGGTGGGGTGGTAGGAGTGTGGGTCCTAGCGCTGAACCGCCTGAGGCCGATCCCAGACTCAGCCCTGCAGGGCCCAGATCAGCCAACTCCGTGACCGGCAGGATTGTGTTCCTGATCCGAGTTGCTCCGAACCGGCTGGAGGGGGGTGGGGTGGTAGGAGTGTGGGTCCTAGCGCTGAACCGCCTGAGGCCGATCCCAGACTCAGCCCTGCAGGGCCCAGATCAGCCAACTCCGTGACCGGCAGGATTGTGTTCCTGATCCGGGTTGCTCCGAACCAGCTGGAGGGGGGTGGGGTGGTAGGAGTGTGGATCCTAGCGCTGAACCGCCTGAGGCCGATCCCAAACTCAGCCCTGCAGGGCCCAGATCAGCCAACTCCGTGACCGGCAGGATTGTGTTCCTGAACCGAGTTGCTCCGAACCGGCTGGAGGGGGGTGGGGTGGTAGGAGTGTGGGTCCTAGCGCTGAACCACCTGAGGCCGATCCCAGACTCAGCCCTGCAGGGCCCAGATCAGCCAACTCCGTGACCGGCAGGATTGTGTTCCTGAACCGAGTTGCTCCGAACTGGCTGGAGGGGGGTGGGGTGGTAGGAGTGTGGGTCCTAGCGCTGAACCGTCTGAGGCCGATCCCAGACTCAGTCCTGCAGGGCCCAGATCAACCGCTGCCGTGACCGGCGGGATTGTGAACCTGATCCGCGTCGCTCCGAACCGGCTGGAGGGGGGTGGGGTGGTAGGAGTGTGGGTCCTAGCGCTGAACCACCTGAGGCCGATCCCAGGCTCAGCCCTGCAGGGCCCAGATCAGCAAACGCCGTGACCGGCAGGATTGTGTTCCTGATCCGGGTTGCTCCGAACCAGCTGGAGGGGGGTGGGGTGGTAGGAGTGTGGATCCTAGCGCTGAACCGCCTGAGGCCGATCCCAAACTCAGCCCTGCAGGGCCCAGATCAGCCAACTCCGTGACCGGCAGGATTGTGTTCCTGAACCGAGTTGCTCCGAACCGGCTGGAGGGGGGTGGGGTGGTAGGAGTGTGGGTCCTAGCGCTGAACCGTCTGAGGCCGATCCCAGACTCAGTCCTGCAGGGCCCAGATCAGCCAACTCCGTGACCGGCAGGATTGTGTTCCTGAACCGAGTTGCTCCGAACCGGCTGGAGGGGGGTGGGGTGGTAGGAGTGTGGGTCCTAGCGCTGAACCGTCTGAGGCCGATCCCAGTCTCAGTCCTGCAGGGCCCAGATCAACCGCTGCCGTGACCCGCGGGATTGTGAACCTGATCCGCGTTGCTCCGAACCGGCTGGAGGGGGGTGGGGTGGTAGGAGTGTGGATCCTAGCGCTGAACCACCTGAGGCCGATCCCAGGCTCAGTCCTGCAGGGCCCAGATCAGCAAACGCCGTGACCGGCAGGATTGTGTTCCTGATCCGGGTTGCTCCGAACCAGCTGGAGGGGGGTGGGGTGGTAGGAGTGTGGATCCTAGCGCTGAACCACCTGAGGCCGATCCCAAACTCAGCCCTGCAGGGCCCAGATCAGCAAACGCTGTGACCGGCAGGATTGTGTTCCTGATCCGAGTTGCTCCGAACCGGCTGGAGGGGGGTGGGGTGGTAGGAGTGTGGGTCCTAGCGCTGAACCGCCTGAGGCGGATCCCAGACTCAGCCCTGCAGGGCCCAGATCAGCCAACTCCGTGACCGGCAGGATTGTGTTCCTGAACCGAGTTGCTCCGAACCGGCTGGAGGGGGGTGGGGTGGTAGGAGTGTGGGTCCTAGCGCTGAACCGTCTGAGGCCGATCCCAGCCTCAGTCCTGCAGGGCCCAGATCAACCGCTGCCGTGACCGGCGGGATTGTGAACCTGATCCGCGTCGCTCCGAACCGGCTGGAGGGGGGTGGGGTGGTAGGAGTGTGGATCCTAGCGCTGAACCACCTGAGGCCGATCCCAGGCTCAGCCCTGCAGGGCCCAGATCAGCAAACGCCGTGACCGGCAGGATTGTGTTCCTGAACCGAGTTGCTCCGAACCGGCTGGAGGGGGGTGGGGTGGTAGGAGTGTGGGTCCTAGCGCTGAACCGTCTGAGGCCGATCCCAGCCTCAGTCCTGCAGGGCCCAGATCAACCGCTGCCGTGACCGGCGGGATTGTGAACCTGATCCGCGTCGCTCCGAACCGGCTGGAGGGGGGTGGGGTGGTAGGAGTGTGGATCCTAGCGCTGAACCACCTGAGGCCGATCCCAGACTCAGCCCTGCAGGGCCCAGATCAGCCAACTCCGTGACCGGCAGGATTGTGTTCCTGAACCGAGTTGCTCCGAACCGGCTGGAGGGGGGTGGGGTGGTAGGAGTGTGGGTCCTAGCGCTGAACCGTCTGAGGCCGATCCCAGCCTCAGTCCTGCAGGGCCCAGATCAACCGCTGCCGTGACCGGCGGGATTGTGAACCTGATCCGCGTCGCTCCGAACCAGCTGGAGGGGGGTGGGGTGGTAGGAGTGTGGGTCCTAGCGCTGAACCGCCTGAGGCCGATCCCAGACTCAGTCCTGCAGGGCCCAGATCAGCCGCCGCCGTGACCGGCAGGAATCTGTCCCTGATCCGAGTTGCGGAGATTCAGTCGCCTGGGACAAACTGACCCCTCACACAGACTTACTAGTTATCGGCAGGTCTCCTTCCCGTGGAATATTGTTAGAAGATCTTCAGCAGGTCCAATGCAAGTGTATTTATGTGTCTCTCTGATCCTGTTACTGCGGAGGTATAGGAAATGCTGCTTGCTCGCCGGCCGCCATGTTGGATCCCCTCTCTAAATGTCTTTATCTCTTCTTCATTTCTGAAGGATAACTTCTCTGGGTACAGTATTCTTGGTTGACTTTATTTATTTATTTATTTTTCCTTTAGTATTGTGAAAATGTTCTACTGAACTCTCTGGCACTAAGACATTTCTGCTGAGATGTCTGTTTTCAGAGATATTGGTATATATTTCTGTGCCCATTTTTTCCTCCTCTCCCCTAGTGTCTTCAGAGTCTGAAGAATCAGTCTGTCCTATTGCACTAAGTGAATAGTAACTGTAGGCAGGTGGGGTATAGCTGTAGGAGGTGGGTCACGTCGGGATATGCCCTTGAGGATTATATCATATCTCCCTGGCTCCTCCCTGTGTCTCTGATTTCTGGCTATCATGAGGTAAGCAGCTTTCATGGGCTATGCTTCTCCAACCATGACATTCTGACTCGCCCCAGGTCCAAATAATAGATTTGATGACCATGTACTGAACTTCTGAAACCATGAGCCAAAATACCCATTTTGTCTTCTAAGTTGTTCTTATGAGGCATTTTGGTCACAGAAATGGAAAGTTGACTAACCTATTTGTATTTAATGTTTGAAGCTATTAGTGAAGGAGAAGAGCAACACAGTGATTCAGAAATTTGCAAATACTCATGTCTATCAATAAATTATTAAAAATTCATGCTAACCATAAAATATTCTAACAAAAGGGAAATATTGGATTCATTTGACACAAATGTATGAAAGTTGAGTAAGTTCAAGAACAGAATGAAGCCCAGATGAAATTAAAAGTGGATGTTTTATTTCTATTTAACACAGTCCTTGAAACTCTAGCCAGAGCAATTAGATGAAAGAAATTAAACGGATGAAAATAGGAAAAAAAAAAAAAGAAATCAAACTATCACTATTTGCTGATGACAAGATTCTATACTTACAGCATCTGAAAAATTTCACCAGAAAATGTCTAGAACTAATAAATGAATTCAGCAAGCTAGCAGGATATAAAATCAACACTCATAAATCAAATGCATTTTTATACATCAGTGATGAATCTTCTGAAAGAGAAATTAGGAAAGCTACCCCGTTCACAATAGTCTCAAAAAAATAAAATAAAATAAATGGAAATCAACCTAACAAAAGAGGTGAAAGAACTCTACAATGAAAACTACAGAACACTTATAAAGAAATTAAAGACAACCTTAGAAGATGGAATGATCTCCTGTGTTCTTGGAGAGGCAGAATTAATATTGTCAAAATAATCATACTACCAAAAGTATTAAATATATTTAATACAATTCCAATAAATATTCCAGTGACATTCCTCACTGGAAATAGAAAAATAAATCATGAAATTTATTTGGAAAAATAAGAGACTCAGAATAGCCAAAACAATCCTTAGCAAGAAGAGTTAAGCCTGAAGCATCACAATACCAGACTTAAACTATAATACAGAGCTATAGTAACAAAAATGGCATGGTATTGGCAACAAAATAGACATGTAGACCAATGGTACAGAATAGAAGATACAGAGACAAACCCACATAAATACAGTTATCTCTAGACAAAGGCACCAAAAATATAAATTGGATAAGAGAGCCTCTTCAACAAATGGTACTGGGAAAACTAGAAACCCATATGTAGCAAAAAGAAGTTAAACTCCTCCCTGTCACCATGCAAAAAACTCAACTAAAAGTGGATCAAGGACCTAGGAATTAGATCAGAGACCCTGCGCCTAATAGAAGAAAAAGCATGCCTAAATATTCATCATGTTGGCTTAGGACCTGACTTCCTTAACAAGACTCCTAAACCACAAGAAATAAAATCAAGAATCAATAAATGGAGTGGATTCAAACTAAAAAGCTTCTCTGCAGCAAAGGAAACAATCAATAATGTGAAGAGAGAGCAAATAGAATGGGAGAAAATCTTTACCACATGCACACCAGATACAACACTAATTTTGAAGATATATAAAGAACTCAAAAAAATGCCCCCCCCAAAATAACCCAATCAATAAATGGACTAAGGAAATAAGCAGGCGCTTCACACAAGATGAAATACAATGAATCAACAATTATAAGAACAAACGTTCAACATCTCTAGTAAATAGATAAATGAAAATCAAAACTACTTTAAGATTTTATCTCACACCAGTCAGAATGGAAATTATCAAGAATTCAAGTAACAATAAGTGCTGGTGAGGATCTGGGCGGAAAGGAACACTGATTCTTTGCTACATTGCAAATTGATGCACCCACTTTGGAAAACAGAATGGAGATTTCTTAGAAACTTGGAATGGAAATACCATTTAATCCAGCTAAACCATTTCTCAATCTATACCCAAAGGACTTAAAATCAGCATACTATAGTGATGCAGCCACATCAGTATTTATAATAGCTCAACTCACAATAGTTAAACTGTGGAACCAAACTAGATGCCCTTCAGTAGATGAATGGATAGAGAAAATGTGATTGATACACACACACACACACACACACACACACAATGGATTAATACTCAGCCTTAAAGAAGAATAAAATTATGGCATTTCCAGGTAAATGGATGTAGTTGGAGAATGTCATGCTAAGCAAAGTAAGCTAAACCCCCAAAAAACAAAGGTCAAATGTTTTCTCTGATTAGCGGATGATGATTCATAATTGTGGGGAGGGGAGAAGGGAAGAATGGAGAAACTTTGGATTGCACAGAGGGGAGGGGAGGAGGGAAGGTTGTGTGTGAGGGAAAGATGGTGGAGTGAGACTTACATTATTACTCTGTATATGGATATGATTGCTCTATTGGGGTGACTCTACATCATGTACAACCAGAGAAATGAAAATTTGTGCTCCATTTGTGTAAAAAATTAAATTAAATTAAAAAAAGAAAAAGAAAAGTGGATATTTTAGACTTTAATACAGAAAGATATTCTTTTTGAGAAACCAATAACATAGTATTTTATCTTCTCTGTTGGCACTGCAATGAGAGTATTTACTTAAACACACATATGCGTGTGTACATACACACACATATATTTTACACATAGATATATTTTTTAAAATAATTTCACTTTCAATTTGAAGTCCCCAAGATTTTCTGGATATTTAATGTACAGAATCACTTGAGGAAATAGAAATGCAGATCCTTATTCTTCATCTCAGATCCTCTTAATTTGATTCTTGTAGTTAAACCTAAGAATCTTCATTTTAGTGAGTATATAGGATAATTGTGATACTGGTGGCACATATCATAGTTTAAAATTTGAAAAAGGATTTAATTAATATTTTTGAAATAGTGTAAATAGTGAAAATGCTGACCATATAAAATATTGGCAGGATTACCAGAACTTGGGAAACTAAAAACTAGAATACATGAAAGGAAGGATGAATAATTATATCCTCATATCACAGCAAAGAGTGGTCGGATTTGTTGTCTGAAAGTGATGAGTTAATAATCAGAGGCATAAACACATCATTTAAGTTACACTATTGATGACCAAAAATAATTTAAATATATAACAAATAAAAATAGCACTTTCTTCTGAACAGGAAGATGGTCCTGGTGATAGAGGAGTTAAAAGCTTTGCTTTCATTCTATAGCTTTCTGTAGAGTTTGTTTTCTAAATTGTGTTTGTACTACTTTGGCTTAAAATTTTTAATATTTAATGTGTTCTTTATTTGTTTTTTGCTTTTTTGAATTTTTACAAATACAAGTGCAGTTTTATTTCATTACTGCATTTTACTCTAATAGCATTGCTATTTTTACCCTAGCCTTCTGTTGAGGGTTACCATTTATGCTACTCCTATCAACTCCTTGGGTCTTTTTTTTGTTTATTTGTTTGTTTGTTTGATTGTTTTATTTTGGAGAAAAGAGAGAAATATTTTGTTTGATAAGATGATGAGGAGTTCTGAAGAAGATATCTGAAAACTTCCTAAGAATAAAGTGTAATAATATTTGTACCTAGGCTTGGTAAAGAATAGCACATCTTCTCCTTCCACATTGACAGGAATCTGTTCCAGGTTCTTCAGTTTTGTTAAAGAAAATTAGCTCATCTATTTCTGCTGTTAAGATATTTTACATAAACTGATGAAATAATTTTCCTTACAAAAAGTTCTCACCAATTAATTTCTGTTTCCACTCTTTTGACACTTACTGGGCCTGATGTAACTGCAGTAAATTCATTCTCCAAGGTTTTAACTTCCTGGTTCAGTCAGGTCATAGGGGCTGATGGTGATGGCCATGCTTTGAAAAATATTTTGAGAAAATGCTTTATGAAATCCATTCCACCTGTGTGCTACAATAGGAATTTTGTTTTGTTTATTTATTGTTTGTATTGTTGTTTTAGAATACTGTGTATTTATTACCCTGTATTGAGAACTTTAAAAGTGAATATTCAAATAAAATGTCTACTGTCATTTTAGTCATGTTAATTCTGAGATTTTTAAGAATAACTTTAAAGCATAAAATTTAAAAATGTAGTAATATACACAACTAACTCAGTGAATTTTAAATACACAAAATTGGTGGTCAATTGTATTTTAATACAACTTAAAATGTTGATTGACATATTGTTTCATTTAACTTTATCTCTTAGTTTTATTCCTTTGATTTCTCTTATTTTTTATTTGTCCTTCTTTGTTGTTGAGAGGAAGCACAGCATGTGGTTATATACTTACGTTGAAAAAGATCTCCTTAAAGCAAATATTGTCTCTGCCCCTACCTAGCTGTGAGACTCTGGGAAAGCTGCTTAATCTATTTAAGTGTTGGTCTCTTTAGTTTCACAAAAGGGTTATTAGTGCTATCCAACCCATAGAATTTTGAAAGAACTAAAGGAAATAATGCAAATATTGTAAAAGATATATGGTCTAGCATCTAGTAGTTACTAGCTATCATAGAACTGTAACCTTCTTTAAATTTTCCCTAAATTAGAAATAAATGTAACTATTTATATCTCTGTGAATATATTCATGTATATAATATTCATGTATATTAATATTCATATTCATTTATACCATATGCATATAATTGCATATATATGTGAACCACAGGCATTTTGACCATTGAATATAAATGGTCTATTTACATTGTTTCCTATTTTATTCCAATAAATCCAATATAGCCAATTTTAAGGGAACCTGACTTCTTGGCATCCAGCAGAGAACATATATTCAGGATAATGTTCACAGCTTGCTATAAATGCCTGTCTATGAACACAACCTGATCCAAAATAAAGCATGTTTTGCGGAGAAATATAGAAAATTGAAGGAATAATGGAAAATACAAGTATAGTCTAATCTGTGTCTGCAAAAAAAAGGAAACATGTGCATGAAATACTATTAAATTGAAGGCTAAGACATAATATGTCAAAATATACTCCTTGGTCTCATCTGAGGTTGAAATAGCTTTCTATTCTTAGAAATTCCTTTTATTTAAAGTGTCTCCTCTTCCCATACAGTTCAGTGAAATCACTTTTCTTTTGTGAAAATAAAATGCACTGTCCTGGAAAGCATGTTCTTAATAATATTTGTTTGAACTAACTGGAACTGTTCAAATTAAAATTTAAGTTTGCACCAACCACATTCCTCTTTGTCCTAATCACTTTCCTGTTAATTTTTCTTTTTGACTTATTTTTCTTTTCCATTCTCCACATTTTCATGCAATTTCTAGTGCACGCTGGGGAAGTATATGTATGCACAGGTGTTTGGTTTAAAGCACTCTCTGATCTCCACCCACCAATGTCTATGTTTTTATTTGAAGAAGAAGGTAAATAAGCAAAATAATATATGGAAAAACTGATTTCAAATGTTATTGCCAATTCCAAAAAAAAAAAAAAATGACATTTTATCAACTCTGACCAAGATCTAGATTTCTTTTATCAGGGAGAGAAAAGTTGTAAGTAAACTGTTAGATCTCAAATATACTTTTAACAATCAAGATCTCAAATAAACAGGGTGCTTGGAGTTTCTCACTATTTGTCTATAGTACACCACTCAAACATCATTGCACTCAGGATGATTGTAAAAGAGAGTTCATTAACCTACAAAGACACAGGGCAATTAAAAAGCATCAGCTCATTTGTGTCTATCTCTAATTTCCAGTCTCCTTCCTCTTGCTATCAAGTCAGTGGCAAAATTCCTAGATGCTAATTTATATTGTCTTGGCCTGAAAATTTTGAGAAGTCTGGCACCAGTATTCTGGTTTGCAGACAAGTGTTCAAGATATCAAATGTATGGAGAGAATTTTAAAAGGAAGAAAATAGCTGTTTTTAACTATGGCTCAGAAATCTAAGCAAGATGACAAAAAGCATCATTTTCAAAATTGTATTTTTCTCCTACTGTATGAGAATGACATATGTTAAAATTAAGACAGAAACAGCATTGTAAACACAAGCAACAGAGGGAGCATTGGGTTTTCCCCATATTGGCAATTTTGAGAGGACATTCCAGATAGAAAATTGAAATTCTGAATGAGACTGATGTACGAATTCTTGATTTTCTTGGCCAATGAAAAGATAATTAACCATAACTTAATAAATGCATATATAAATAAGACCTTTATTTGCTGTATTTTTTTCTTCTCTATTTAAATTTATTTTTATTTACCATATTTTCTATGGTCACTGGTATAAAACACCTTTCAAATGAATGATCTAGTTATATTTTGAAAGTCTATATTAATATTTAGTGTACATTTTAAGACTTATTGGTAATCCCATAATGAGAACTATATACTAATCTTACTATAAGTATTATTTTAAAGTGGAGGAATGTGTGTAATGACAACACTTTATTCAAAAATCAACTACAGGTGTCAACACAAGTTTTGGAATTAGATTGTGATAGATGTAAACCAAGCTTTTAACCTGAAAGTGATACAGGGTTGGGTACTTATGGGAAACTGAGGCAGCATGAAAACCCCTGCAAACCCCAATGCTTGTGATCAAGTCAGAAAGTTTTCAAACAAGTCACAAAGATTAACAGGACATATGTTTATTAGAAGGAATGGGAAATGGAAAAAGGGAACATTCTTAAAGGAGAAAGTGGGTCCTCTCAGTGAGGAAAGGGATAGCATGCATCTCCTGCACTCTAGTTTTATTGAGGACCCCACAAAAGATTCCAGAATGTCTCACCCAGACGGATCTCTTGACTTTTGACTGACAGCAGGATGACATCAGACTTTCAAGTGCCCACCACCATGACAACTCTAGAGCACTTTGGCCCATGCTGACCAGATTCTAATTGGATTCTTAAGCATAAATTCTCACAGATTTCATGGTTAGAATGAATTATCCTTATCTCCCTGAGTTCCAGGATTTGGTCTGTCAAAAGGGTCACAGAAGTCTCCCCTTTAAATGTTACTTGGATTCCTCTTATCAACATTATTTTGGACCTGCATTTCTCCTACAGATAACAGGCAGTTTGCTGAGGAATGTGACATATTCTGTCCACTCAAGCCAGGCAGGGCTGCAGGTAAATTGCTTCTTGGAGAACCATGTGGGGGTCAGCACAGTGGGCCTATTTTATAGAATGATTCCCTTAACTTGTGTTTCTATCACATACATCTGCCTGTCTCCTATCAAAAAGGAACTCCTTTATTGTTAGTTTTCTCACCAAGATAAGATTTCTTTCTTTTTAAAATTTCTAAAGACTTTTGTCCATTGCACATTTGGATTGCATAGTGTGATCAGTCACTTATACATTATACTATAACCCACACACAAAAATTTTAAGTTATGTGAAGATAAGCAGAGCCTCCCTTCTTCTTATTCTCCTTCAAATGTTATGACTCAGATTCAAGCTTTTTTTAAACAATTGTGATAGAACATGTAACATAAGTTACCCTCTCAATCATTGTTATGTATGCAGTTCAATAGTGTTAAATATATTCACAATGATGTGAGACAGATCTCTAGAACTTTTTCTTCTTGCAAATTTGCAACTCTGTACCTGTCAAAAAGCTTCCCTCTCACCTGACAGACTCAAACTTTCAAGTCAACACTATACTTAGAAGCTGTGGATTCAAAGCTTGAGTGAAGGATTCCCAGAGCTATAATTATTGACAATTTTAAAAGTTGGCTTTTACTCTTTTTTTTTCCAGTAAGAACTGAAGTTTCTAGTGCTTCTACCAGTTTACTGACAAAGAACCAGGTGGTAAATAATATTAATTTTTGGTTTTACAATCTGTGAATTATTATCTTTTTTAAGGTTAACTACTTGGTGGGTATTAGTCAAATTAAAAAGACTGCAATATTTTCTGTGGAAACGTAAAATTATGAAATAATCACATTAAGACATTGTCTGTATTTTACCTGTTAATTAACAGTTTTTGGAAGAAATCTTATCCTACTGATATGGTAAGAATTTAAAAAATCACATGATTTTCTGAAAATAAGAACAAATTCATCATCCTAATATGTATTTTCAGTTTTGACATGTCATGACTTTATAGAAATTGGAGCTCTTGTTGAGACCTCCTGATGTCAGTAATTCTAAATAGTCACTTTGAATATTTGGAGAATTGCAGGCAGGAAGACAATTGAATAAGGCTGAATGTCAGAGAAGCCATGAATTCCAATACTAGAGCATTTCTAACAAAGAGATTGTTTTTATTTTTCCTGCATTTCTTTCTTTTCTTTCTTTTTCTTCTTCCTTTCTTTGCATTTCACCATTCTTTCCCTTTTCTGCCATCTTCTATTTTTTTCCATATTAGTTTAGGGCAAAAAGAAGAAACAAATTACCCTAAATGATCACGGCAAAATCAACTCCTTTGAAACTGGAACTCTCATCAGCTTAATGGAAATATTTTTCAATTATATTTCAATATACAATGTCCACTTATAATTTCCACAAGACTCTAGGATTCACAGATGGTGGATCATAAGAGGCAGGGCCACAGGATGGGTTCAACTGTAAATGTTTGTATGCTTCACTTAGTCTCCATCAGACATTAGGAAATACTAAATGTTCCATTAGTGATAGTAAGAGAAACTCAATGTTCTACTGGTCATTGTCTGAGCCAAAATCAATAAAAGTGGAGACATGAAGATCACTGGGGTCCCTCAGCTCTTAAAGAGCTTAACATTAGGTTAGAATATATGGAAAGAATATAGGATCCAATAAAATTATGTACTGGATACAAATAAAGTGCTACAATTCCAAAGAATGAAAAATGTAAGTTGGTGATAGTAGATAAGAGAGATACTATAAGACACAGTATTTCTTAGTGGAAACTTAGAATAAAAACATTTTAAAGTAGAATACCATGCAAAAACTTTCATGATGGTCCATGACAACTGAAAGCAAAGTTTTAAAAATCATTTAGTATTTTCCAGCCCAAGATTTAACTTATCTTTCCTTTCTCTGTGGAATAAATTTTCATAGTATCTATCTCATGTGATTTTATGAAAGTTAAGTTAAGGTGATGAGTGAAAGGCACTTAGAAAAAATATGGTACAAAGGGAATACTATTTTTTTTTTTAGTGAACCTTTTAAGGAAATACAGGAAGATTATAAATCTGAGGACTATCTTATAATGAATTTTCTCTGGATCTTGTGAACAGGTAAAAGGAATGAAAGACAAAGTGCTCTACAGTAGGTAGAGACAAGAATCTAATTTGAGCCCTTCTGGGAAAAGACAATTAAGTATTTATTTTTATTAGATTAAGTCATCTACTTCCTTTCAAATTTCCAGGTGTAGGATTTTCTTGATACCATGTTTCATTAAAAAATTCTATTTATTATAGTAATTCTTCTTTGAAAATAGAATAAAAACCACCCTGAATATATGTTCTCTTGCCATGATGAATAAAAATAAAAATATGTATATTGTTTATATGCTAAAACCAAAATATTATGCCATATTGATCATAAAAACTGAAATGATTATTTAATTGTTATCAGAAATTTTGTAATTATTAAGTCAGCAGGCAAGCTTTAATAATGGGAAAACTTTGGCTAAATACTTGATTTAAAACTTCAACTTCTTAATGAAGCAGGAATATAATTTACAGCTTGATTTGGTCCTCAAAGATTATTTAAATGTGCTTGAAAATTTTGTTTAATTTATTTTATTGTCATATCTTTTATGTTTTATATTAAAATATCCCCCACAACACTATCATGCATTAAATAGTGTCCACTTTCAGGTATACAGAATCACTTATACAAACTATATATTTCCCAGTACACTACTGGAAATATTATTCACATTTTTACAACTCAGAAATTATATTGAGCCAGATATGGTGCATGCCTGTAATCTCAGCAAACTGGGAGGCCGAAGCAGGAGCATCTTAAGTTTAAGACCAGCCTCAGCAACTTTGCAGGACTTTGTATCAAAAAATAAATAGGGCTGGAGACAGAACTCCGTATTAAAGAACCTCTGGGTTTATTCTTCAGCCTCAGACAAAGGGGAAATAAGCATCTTAAATAAATATATGGCATTATTCTAGGAAAATCTTATTGAACATTTTAAGAATATTCTATTACTTTGTATTTTCAATGCGACTAATAAAAAATAAAATTTTACACATCTAAGAATTGGTCAGTTGACACAGATTACTGTTAAACTATAGTTTATAATGATTTCTGTGAAAAATTTGGTTCATCTGAGTCCTATTGAGGATCTTTTGAGAACACCCCAATCATCCAGAGGAAGTTTTTCTTTGGTTGAGGATACTCCGATGGTTAAGAAATCAATTTCTATTCTAGTTCCTTTGAAGCTGTGAACAACTCAGTGAGTAGTCAGCCGCTTGTATAGGGTGCTATCAATGGACAATTTGTCCAATAGGATGCTCAAAATTTCTGAATGAATGACAGTCAACCCACCAGAAGAAGGTAGTTATTCCTTCTATTTGATAGTCTTGAAAACTACAATGTTATTATTATTATTATTATTATTATTATTACTGAAGCAAAGGTGATACTCAATTGCAATTATTTGATTACCTTCTCATTTACCTTCCATGATTATTTATCACCCTGCAATAAACATTCAATATAATGAATATAATAAATTAAGGTAAAGTGGGAAAAGGTAAAATAAAATAGAAACTTTTAGCAAAAATAAGAATGCTTGAAGTGAGTATTTAATTAAACACGAATACTTAGAAAAGATGGTCATATGTCTGTGTACCAACAGCTGATGTCTAGATTTACTGCAAAACAAAATATAAGTTTAAAGATAGTGTAATATAAGAAAGTAGATTTTAAAATATTATACTTTTTCAGTAATATTTGTGGTCATGAGAGATCAGCTCACCAGCCATTCCATGTGCATTAAAAGAAGAAGAAAAATCTAGAAACTATGATTATCTTTTAAAAAATCCATGCCTGTATTAGAGCTTTTGTGATACCAGACTATTACTTGTATTTTTGCTCCCTTCTCGGGGCAAAAAAGAATTATTTTTTTGTGTACTTATGTATTCATTTATTTACTTTTTAAAAACTTTTTTATTTACTTGTCTATTCTAGTTGGACACTCAACACATGAAACATGTTTATTTGCCCTCTTTCCAGGCTTTCTGTTTTCTTTGGAGGCTTCCAGAAAAATTAGACTTGGATTTTAGGGTCCTTGTTCAAAGCATAGTTGGCACATACTGAGAACATACAGAAGGTCCATTGGCAAATGTGGAAGTCTTTTTAAGATATGAAGCAGTGTAGATATGTGGCCTTGGACATTAATTTCTAGGAACTGTGAAGAATGTTACGATCTTGATGTTTAGGACTCAATGTTATATTAATTTTCATATGGATATCAGAATAAAATTAGGGCCTCTTATTTGTGCTATTTATTATAAAAATTTTTATTAGTAAAATTCCTTATTGTTTATTTATATGTTTTATAGAGGAGTTAATAAAAATATTTAGTTGTCTTTATGTGCAAGGTTATGCTACTACATACAGATTAGAAAGTGACTAGGTGTATAGTGTAAAAATAAATTCCAGAAAAAATTGTCATGATCTAGTCATACTGAGATTGTATTTAAGGTCAATGTTATTTTTTTGCCTGGATGTCATACAATTGCTGCTGCTTCTGCTGCTATTTGGTGATGATGATGAGTATCCTGACAGTAATGATTGCTGTTTCTTAAGAATGCTTCTTTCCTCTCTTGAAAGATGTGAAATCGATATGCTCTAGATCTTTATTTGCTTTATCCATGATAGAATACTGAAGAACAATGGGGGATTGTTGGCTTAGCACTTTTCTTTTCTTGGGAATGTGTCTGCTCAGTAAGATTCCAAGATTTCTATTCCTTAATGCGACAGGTTAAAGAAAAGGCCTAACTGCAAAATTCTGGGACTTCAGAATTCTGGCTCATAGACCAATAAAATTAAATTAACAATGTCTTATTTTCAATACTGGCCTCACTTTTATTTTTATTAAGTGTTATTGTCATGTCATTACTCTCTAGATGGCTGAGTGGTATATATTGGAGACTTACTCTGAGAATTCAGCAGTAATTATATGGATTCAAACCTAGTAAAACCTGAGAGGAGAAGATGAGCACAAAATTTCACCTTAGTTCCTCTTCATTTAACCCTCTGACCTAAAGTAGGTATACAAAGACTGGAGGGACAAAAATAATTTGACATTCTTAAAAAAATACAAGTTGTGTGAAGGGTTGTAGCTTCACTGAGTATAGACCCTTTTTATTAGGTTTCTATTACTGCTTTAGATAATTATGGTAAATTCAGTTGTTTATAACAACACAAAACAAGTGGAGTTCTGGAGGTAAGAAGTTCTAAAACCATGGTGTCACCAAGACAGAAATCATCCTGGAGACACTAGGGAAGAATGCATCATCTTGCCTTTTCTATCTAGTCTACAACTAAGATATGGCTTCATTCATGGACTCTTTCCAAATCCAAAGTTAGCGATATGGCTTCTTCAAATCTCTTTCTCTGATCTCTGCTTCTGATCATCTGCTTACCTCTTCAAAGACTTGTGATTGCATCTGTCTTACCCAAGTAATCAAGGATGATTTCCCTATTTTAAGATTCTTAATTTAATCATGTCTGAATTTTGGTTTATTTATTTGTTTGTTTGTTTGTTTGTTTTGCCATATAAAGTAAATATTCACAAGTTTCAGGAATTATGATGCAGGCACCACTGGAGGTCCATTATTCTATTTGCCCCACTACTTCATAACAGGATGTTAAATAATTTGAGTGATTTTTTATAAATAGGTTTAAGAGAATATTAAAATATATAAAAGAAAAAATGAATGAAAGTTATTTGCATCTTTAATTCTTGTATTTGAACTTTTCATTTGGAATAATCTTGCATTTACAAACACATTATAAATAAAAATCAATTATTTTTTTTACTTCATTAAATGATTGCATTTTGCCTAAACATATATAATTATGAAAATTAGAAAATTATCACTGGTCCAAAAGTATTAATTATTAGACTTATTGATTTCTATTTTTTCCCACTAATATCCTTTTTATGCTCAAGCATCTTATGGAGTATCCCATATTTTAATTAGTAGTCATGTCTTATTAGTGTCCTCTAAGAGCCTCAGTTGTTTCTTTATCTTTGTGACTTTGATATTTTGAAGAGTATTTGTCAGTTAGTTTGGAGTCTATCACTTAGTGTTTGATGCTTTTCATGATTAAATTCAGATATGATGCCATGCCCTTCTCAGTACATTTTATCAGAGAGGAAATGATATCAAAATGTCTTTCTTTTGAAAGAGTTCATTTTGATCACTTGGTCAAAGTGGTATCTGAAGATCTCTACAATCTGAAGTTTCTGTGTCCCCTTTTGATTAATACTATGTATGATCTACAAAATAACACAGGTTGCATAGCACCTAATATTCTAAATAAATAAAAGTTTTATTTCCTATCTTTAAAAAATGATTCTACTTTTTATTTCATGCTAATAACTAATTAATTATTTTTATTATTCAAATAGGAAAATGTATTTATGCTTATAAATGGGGGAATTTTTGTTAAAATTATAGGAACATGCTTCACATGGTGTCACCTGCCTGTAATCCCAGAGGCTTGGGAGGTTGAGGTTAGAGGATGATAAATTAAAAGCCAGCCTCAGCAATTTAGCAAGGCCCTACGGAATTTAGTGAGACCCTGTTTCAAAATAATTTTTTGTTAAAGTGCTGGGGATGTGGTTCTGTGGTTAAGCACTCCTGGTTCAATCCCTAGTACCCTAAAGAAAAAAAAATATATATACACACACACACACTCACACAAACACACACACAGACATCAAAGATTAGCTAAAATTGGATATGTAGATAGAAAAGAACTTGATAAAGAACTTTTAATTATTCCAGAAAAATTTTCTCCCTAAATTTTAGAATTAAATTTGTTAATCATTTTTATATTTGTGTTTCTATTGCCCTCATCATTAAACAATTTGATTAGCTTTAATCAACTTTAAAAAACTTATACAGAGTAACCCTCTAATTACTATTGAAAGAACAATCTGTTATATTTCATTTTAGCTTCACAATTAGTCTTTATACTATTCAATAAAGGATATGAAATTCTTAAAAGCAGATTGCATTTGTATGATTCTTCATATTTCTCTTTTGTCTAACATACAATGAACACATTTTTGTAAAGATTCTATAAATATTTATTGACAGGTGAACATTAATTTTGAAAATTCTTAAGATGTACTACAAACATTATTAAAATGATATAGGAAAGTTGGCCAAAGAAATGCCTAGGCAGGCATGTGGTAAATATTTGTTTATTCATACATTCAGTATAAAATATTTTATATAAATATTTGTTTAATGAATTAATGAAAAGTTAATGCATACTAGTACTTACAAGTCTTTAATATTAGAATGTGAATTAAATATCTTCAACAGGGGGTAATAATGAGCAAGTCTTTGGAATTTTGAGCATATGGAACTCTACTTTGACAAACATATAAAAATGAAGCTGGGCATGGTGGTGCAAACCTGTAGTCCCTGTGGCTTGGGAGGGTGAGAAAGGAGGATTGTGAGTTCAAAGCCAGCTTCAGCAAAAGTGAGGCAATTAAGCAACTCAGTGAGACCCTTTCTCAAAATAAAATACAAAACAGGGCTGGGGATGTAGTTCAGTGGTCAAGTGCCCCTGTGTTCAATCCCTAGTATTAAAGGAAAACATAAAAGAAATTTAGGAATCTTTGAACAAAGCTATGAGTACATTTATTGGAGGCTATTTGAATTCTGAATAAATGCAGTACTTGGGAGGAGAAAAACACATTAATCACTAAGCCATGAGGCATTGGAAATTAGGTACCATGAGAGTGGAACAAAGAATTAAGTAGAAGAATGTAAGTGAATAAATGAGGAATCCCCTCAATCCCACATAGTGTCCAATATGTCCAATATGGATAGGCTAATAGACTATAGTGTAACTTTACACTTACCTGTTACGGCCACTTATTCCTGCTTCAGTACTCTGTCTGATGAAGTAACCAAATTTGAAAAAAATATAAACTATTCTTCTCTATAGAGAGCCTAAAAGCGTTTGAAAAATGGTCTCTCATATGCAAAAAAATAACAATTCCTAGATAGTGAAATTGAAAGTCTATATCTAGACTGACCAGGAAAAAGGGAGGAGACAAATAATTAAGAAAAAGGTGAAAAATGGATCATCTCTAGCAGGCTTACATGAATAAAATGTACTCTAAAAATATTATACACAACTGTACACTAACACATTACATAATGTATATGAAGCAAACATAGAAAGGTCTAGGTCAAACTGACTTAAGGAAAAACTAAAAATCTGAAGTGATCAAAACTTTCCCTGCTGCACTTCTGAATTCTATTGTATATATATAAAAGTTCAATGCCAATCATAAATCCTTTCAAAAATAGAAGAGAATGGAAGACTTATGAATTCATTGTATAAAGTAAGTATTACTCCAGCAACAGAAGAAGACAAAGGAAACCCACAGCAGTGTCTCTTATGAATATAAGACACAGACATCTTTAAGCAAATATAAGCAAATCTAATCCAATAAGGTCTAAAATTATTATATTCCATGATCAGGTAGAATGTATCCCTGGAATATAAGGTTTACCATCTGAAAATCCATTAAGATATTATATTACATCAAAATAAAAAAGAACAAAAATTACATGTCAGAAAAAAGAATCCTTTAACAAAATCTATAACACCAAGATAAATACTTTCAAGAATCTAAAAAGAGCAGAAAACTTCCTTAGATAAAGGGTTGCACAAGAAACAACAAAAAGAAAATTAAACAAACAAACATGAACAGATGACATTTCACTTAGGGGAAAAGTAGGAGGTCCTTTTCCTATAAGATCAAGAAAAATATAAAGATGTCCACTCCATGCTCCATTCAACATGAAACAGGAAGTTCTAGCCAGGGAAATTAGGCAAAAGGACTTTAAGTAAAATTATTTAAAACATGGCTTTTTCCAGGAGCACATCTATTTTTCAGACTTCTTCAATTTTTTTACTTGACACATAATAATTGACCATATTTATGAGTACTATGTGAAATTTGATATGTTATGTATTCTATAATGTTCAAATTAGGATAATGTTCAAATGAGACTAGATAATATTTTAAACAAAGAGCTTTATTTGGTTCAAATCTCCTCAAATATTTATCCTTTTCTTATGGTAAAAGAATTAAATATCCTATCTTCGAACTCTTTTGAAATATTTGATAAATATTTGCTACCTGTAGTCACCTTGTTGTGTAATGGCACACCAAAACTTATTCTATCCAGATGAAATTTAGCACCCATTGATCAGCCCTTCCTTGTGCCTCCCTCCTGCCTACTCGGCCCAGCTTCTGGTAACCACTCTTCTACTCTCAACTTCTATGAGATCTATTTTTGTTGTATTTCACATCCGAGTGGTAGAAAAAAATTACCTTATTTCAGTTGATTTTGTTTTTATTTGGTTGAGACAATTTATGGCCTATCATATCAACTATTTTGGATAAATACATATTCTATGGTCTTCAGGTATAATGTTCTACAGATTTTTATTAGGTCTGTTTGGTGTAGGATGCAATTTAATTCTGTTCTTTTTTGTTGTTGTTGATATTTTGTCGGGATAATCTGAGCATTGCCAAAAGTGAGATCTTCAAGTACCTTATTATTATTGTATTAGAATTCATTTTTCACTTTAGGTCTACTAACATATGTTTTATATATGTTGGGGCTCTGACTGGGTTCATATATAATTGCTATTTCTATTTTTTCTTATTGAATTGACTCCTTTTATATCTTGTTCACTACTTTTTATCTAAAGTCTATTTAATTTGACATAAGCGTTGTTTACTGGCTTGGAATATCTTTTCCATCTGCATGGAATATCTTTTTCTGTGTTAGCCCATTTTTATTGCTATAAAAATACCTGAGGCTAGATAATATATTAAACAAAGAGCTTTATTTGGTTCAAATCTCTGGAAACTATAGTCCTAATATGACACTGCCTTCCCTGGTGAGGGAATCCTTGTGTCCTATCATGGAAATGGCACTATGGTAGGAACAACATATGAGAGAGGAAGCCAAATATCAAGAACAAGAACTAATTTGTGTCCCATGAGAACTATTTTAATTCCTTCCAAGGACATTCCTAAGCACCTCCCAGTGGACACTCCATATTAAAGTCCTGCCATCTCTAAACCTCTCAATGGCAAGGTTTCCAACATGTGAACCCCTGGGGCACATACTCAAACCATATCCAAAACTCAGCTCGATCACTGTGTTTTCGATCTCTTTGTTTCCTTATTGGTGAAGTAGTTTCTTATAAGTAGCATACAACTAGCTCTTGGCTTTATGTTGTATTGGTTTTTGTTTGTTTTTCTTAAATCTACTCACTCTATACTCTGTCTTTTAATTGTAGAATTTCAATCAATCTATGTTTAAGGTAACTATTGAGAGTTACGTTCTTACTAATGCTGTTTTAATATTAGTTCTCTGAGATTTTTTTTTTTTTTTTTAAGTTTCTTTCTTTATCCTCTTTAACCTTTTTAAAAAAATATTTCCTTTGTGGTCAAGTGCTTTTATCTAGAAGTGTGCTATCATAGGTTTTTGCTTTGTGGTTATCAAAAAGCTAATAAAATAAGTTTTTTTTTATTATAGAAAGTTATTTTAAACTACAACTTAACTTTGATCATAATGATAAGAAAGAAATGGAAAAAACTTTACACTCACACTAGTTTTCTCCTCAAAATCTGAATTGCTGGTTGTCCAATTTTACATATTTATGGCACCTTAACAAATTAATGTGGTATTATTTTAGTTATTTTTAGTCTTCATGTAAAGGATGGGAGCAATTTGGGCTCCATGCATATAAGATTAAAGCATTATGAATTTTTCTATATAAAAATGAGTTTTATACTTTACCATTGAGTTTTACACATTTTAATGTTTCCTTGCTATGTGTTAGCATCTTTTTCAGTTTGCTATGTGTTAGCATCTCTTTCAATTAGGCCCATGGTAATAAATTCTTTCAAGTTTTTGCTGGGAATGCCTTTTTCTGTCCTTCATTTCTGAAGAATAGCTTTACTGGCTATGATATTCTATCCTTTTTGTGTTCTCTCACTGGTTTTAGACACTTGTTTTCGTTTTGAACCCAACATAAGTGAGTTGAATTTGGTTACATTTGACCTTCCTGTACCTGCATATTTGTATCTTTTTGTGTTTAGAAATTTTCTCTATCTTTTTAGAATGACCTTTATCCTTCTTTGGCATCCTCAATCCCTCTTGAAGCTGCGTAACTTGAATATTTGCCCTTTTAGTGCTTCTCTATTGTTTCTATAATCTTTACTCATTCCTCTTCATTCTTAATATTTGGCTGGGGGTGGATTGGTAGGTAGTTGTTACTGAACTCAGGGACTTAACCCATGAGCCATATACCCAACCCTTTTTATTTATTTGTTTTTTAAATTTTGAGACAGTGTCTCCCTAATTTGTCATGTTTCTCTCAACTAACACACTCAGAGTCACTCCCGGTGAACTGTAATGCATGAAATAATCACATAAGAGACAGAGATACCTTTTTCTTTGGGTCCTGTGATGGCTCTTCTGACCTTAAGTGGAGAGAGAGAGAGAGAGAGAGAGAAAGAGAACGTGCTGAATCTGAACCCTTTTATTGAGGAGAAACCATTCAAATGAGGCAAAGGGTCAGATTTCAGAGGGTTGAATCTAGCTTGTGATGTCTGCTGTCAGCAGATTGACTGACAACTAGGAAGCCCTTGCCCAAAGGCAGAGCAAGAGAAGGGTACACACAAGGGAGTTTTTATGGAACATTCTATCCTAAACAGGGTAAAGGTATAGGATTACAAAGAATAGGTGAGAGTAGCTCAACCCCAGGGGTATGCCTACTCAGAAGATTGGCCTTGCTATCCAAGCAGGGGAAAAGACCAAGTCACAAGTCAGGGCACTACTGAGCCAGACTACAATGATCTTTCAGATCCCTGTGGTACAGCAGGACTGGAAGACATGGTAACTCAATGTAGCTCCCCCCACTAAGTTGCTTAGAGCCTTTCTAAATTGACAAGGGTGGTTTTGAATTTACAATTATTCTGCCTCAGCCTCCCGAGTAGCCCTCTTCATTCTTTCTTCTCCTACAATTGTGTTTACAGTATTTGAACTCACACATTCCTTCTTCAGTTTGATCAGTTATGCTTTTGATACTTCGTGCTTTTTATTTCATTTAGTGTATTTTTTGGCTCTGGGATTTTTGTTCGATTTTTAAAATTTATTTCAATCTCTGTTATGTTTCCCTGATAAATTACTAAATTGATTCTCTGAGCTGTCTTGTAGTTTATTGTGCCTACTTAAAAATTCTGTTTTTAATTCTCTATCCAAGAGATCACATGTGGCAGTCACTTTGTGATTACCTTCTAGATTCTTATCTAGTCTGCTTGATAAGGTCATGATTTACTGAAAGTTCTTGATTTGGGGTATATAATGACATCTGTATAGCCAAAGATTAAGAATTTACTGCAGCCTTCACAGTTGAGCTTCTTATATACATTTCATTCCCCCAATTCCAAGCAAGCAATTTATTTAACTCTCTGAAGTTATGTTCACTGCTGCACTAGATGGTACTGGATGACCAACTTTGCCTCTAGTCTGTGATTTGTGTGTTGTCATTATTTTAGCACTAAATGGTGCCCACATCCAACTTTGTTGCAAATCTGAATTTGGTACTGTGTCCAGAATAGACTTAGTAAGTGCCTAAAGACAGCAGTCTATCACAAACCTCCAAATGGAGCAAGAACATACATAGGTACCTTCCCTACTGTCACCGACATTTTATCAGGCACCAAGAGATTCTGCCTGGCATTGGCATGGAGGATATGGAGGATATGGCCCTATGCTTCTACTTCCTTCCTTCCCTAAGTAGACAATGTCTGTCTCCTAATGTGTTATCTGGGATTAGGAGGGTGATGCGGTGGGCAATGTTTTAATCACCACAGTCACCACAAAGCTCTACCTGCTGCCAAGCTGGTTCCAGAGGCCACATCCATGAACGCTGGTCTGGAAAGGAGCTATTGGCTTCTGCTTGATGTTGACTTTCACAGATTTTCACTATGGTAGTTCTGATGCTGAGCTTCAAGAAAACATCCCTCTCTCTACTACACTGATCTACCTCCCTCCACAAAGACACAAGCACACACACACTTTATTTAATCTTTTTCTGTACGCTGTTGCCTAAAGTTGGTGGAGGGATGCTGACAACAGTTCTTTGCCACCACAGTTGACATTAAGCTAGATGAGAACTGAAGCCTATGACCACAGGAGCTGACCCAATCCCAGGAGAACACCTTAGACCCATACTACGACCAGTGGTGATGCAGACCACAACACAAAACCTGTTCTATGGGGTTGTGGGTTTATTCCAAGTTCTGGACAGTTTCTGAAGCTCTATCCATGGGAACTGGCCTGAGGGCTGTGTCCATGGGCCTCTGCTCAGTGTTGGGTTACACCATCATAGTCCTGCTACTTGATTTCAACTCTAAGGCTTGCATACAATTTAATTCCTTTCCTCATGTGGGAGGCAACTAATATTACTATGATTAATTTGTTTTTTAAAGATATATAATAATGTTGGTTTAATCCTTTTCTTCTTATTTAACATTCTTTTAGAGTGATTTCATGTTTCTCTTCTCTGATAAATTGTATGCTGATTTTACAGTTTGATTCAGGAGAGGTGAGTTAAACCATCAGGTTTTTTTTTGTTTTTTTTTTTTAAACTCAAGAATATACACCTAAGGGCAAGCAAACAAGGTAGAGAACTGTGTCTGATCTTTTCTACTGCACATCTGCATGAAGAGGAGGGAAGATTTCATTATGCTGCCCTATTGTTTTATGACTATGATGATGTCATCAGGTAATAGGAAGTGTTTAGTTCCATTATAATTTTATGGAACTACTATTGTGTATGTGGCCCAGTTTTGACTGAATGGATACAGGTGGTGCAAGACTATATACGTAAAAATCTTTTCAAATTTTATTTTCCTTTTATTTTTTATTTTATTTTTTCAAAAATATTTTATTATACTTTGAAAAACAGTGTTTTACTGACTGTCTTATTCTTCTGGATACTTACTTTGTAATTTGTTTCTAGAAACCATAATACATTTTGTCAGTTTTCTAGGTTTAAGCAATTTTCCCAAATAGTGTAATAAATTTGTAAAACGATAACCAATATAAAGCTTACAATTTGAAGCTGCAATTCAGAAAGTAGTTAAAATACAAGATTTTCCATAAAATAAAAATTACAATGATAACAATAAAAGTAATTGAAAACTAACCTATATAATGTAAAGCCATGTTATTAGAAAAATTATAATTAATGATCTGTCAAAAACTTTTATGTATGATTCATTTTTCAGGGTATTCACTAGTTAAACATAAAATGATTAATTTTGACATGTATAGCTTTTTGTCATAGGAAAATACAGACATTTTCTATGAAAGCACAAAATACAAATTGTCCCCAAAGTGGAGTTTATTTTTACATTAGGAAAATGATGGTTTCATGAATATAAGTGAGAAGCTATTAGATATTTAGGAAGTCTACATATTTTAATGAATCAAATTTTGACCTAATTTTATATTTAGCTTCCCAATTAGCTGCTCATTTAACTTAAAAATAAAATCATATAAAGCTATATCTGAACAAAATCATGTAGTACAAACTTGCTATATATGCAATAAGCCTAATTTATTTAAATATCTTCATAAAGAATATAAATATATCTTTAGGGTTACAAAATCCCCCCCCCCAATCTGGCATATATTTGGTAGATAATTATATTCAGAAAACAAGAACCAACACTCAAAATGAAGAAGATAAAATTTGCAAATGCCTAAAACAACATTTCACAAAAATATATAGGCACCAGTACATAAAAATGGGATAAATGTCATAGGACAACAGGAAAAATATACACTAACCATAAGCTTATTCTACTTTAAATAAACTTTAATAAATAAAAAGAAAGACTCAGAACCAAACATCAGTGAGGAAGTAGTACGTGCCTTACTGGTAGGTATGTAACCAGGATACCTATATCAAAGCACTGTTTTGCAGTTTGTAATAACATACACTTACCACAAGCATCTCAGTATTCCTTTTCTTTCTGTTTAAGAGCAAGGGAATGTGTTTCCCAACTTGCTGGCAAATAATTTATAACTAAAGGGAGCAGGATGTGGCTTTTTGATGTTCCTAGTAATCCAAAGAATCAACCCATCCTAAAGTATATCTTACCCATGAAATTATAATTCTCTGAAGTAGTAAATTATTTTATTGGTAGTAAGCATTTCAGACTTTCTACTTCTTACAACTCCAAACATACCAATAGATCCATTTAAACCTTAAGCTCATATTATTAAAAAGAGAACTGATGCTCCTTCTTTAATAAAAATGCAGTGACATGATATCACTACGGAAAAGAACAAGGCATTCCTGAGATGTTTGCATCTACTTGTACCTTTGCTGATATTACCTTCACAAATATTCAGGACTCAGTTAGGTGCAATAAAAGTATGTCATGTAAAGAGACTCTTGCCTCATCCACAGGCACACTGAACTCAATGCTGAATGTGTGCACAGAGATCCAGAGTTTGTAGTTCACTATTACAGATACAACTGATTACTCACTTTCCTAAATCTAATGGTAGGATTTCCTTAAAATAATCTTTGACTTAATAATCTAATTAAACTCAGTTAAATCAGAACTGTAACCCTGCTGACCTACCATTTTCACATAGATCCTTACTCTCATGTTACTTTGTACATCTACCAAATAAGACAACATCACTTCCATCCCTTATCCCATATCAAATATCATTTTCTGAATCTGCGATTGTATTGCTTAACAACAAATTCCTCTTTATCTGTACTTGATTTTATAAAGTTCGCTTTACCCTCTTCCTCTAATTTAAACATATCTGTCCCCTTTGAACACTAGTTTCCCTATTGCTTTCACAATTCCAGGTTAAATACAATTTTCCTTTACTATATAAAGTATTCCTTGAGATCGGTAGTTAAAGAACTTATTTTCCCTGCCTTTTTTTTTTCTAAACAAATTTCCCCTTTATGTCTTCAAATACCATAAGTTTTTTCAAGCACATTTTATCAAATCAATGTAATCCACTTTCCTGCAAATAAGTAAAATTCAGAGAAAACCCACCAAACAGTACAAGCCAGGTCCCCATATACATTCATACCAAAATAATCACATATTGCTTTAATTTGTATTTTTCATGTAACAATCTTTACCTCAGTGAAGTACATCCCATTATTATTTTTTAAAATTTCAATTTCCTAAAAAAATTACTTTTACATATCGTCCAACCTGGAATTCAATCCAGGAACAAATATTACACTTTTTTGTTATTTATTCTAATTCTTTACCTTTCTATGTAATGCATTTGTATACATTTACTTTTTTAAAAAACTCACTAGCACCTCTTAAAAATCTCTCTTCAGTTGTAATTTTCTGAAATTTCACACTTGTATGAATATGTGAGTATTTCCACACCTTTGCTATGCCAAGGCTTCAGCTTTCTCTAATGACTCCTTGTGGCTAAGATGCTGAAGAGATTTCCTTAATGAAAAAGTTCTACCTTCAATTCTGAACCATGCTTATAGGGTTGCAACATAGAGTACTCTCAATCTATAGCTTTCTTGTTCTGCAGACACATCTGTGTTGCTCATTATGAGGGGTATCTTTCTTTCTTTCTTCCTTTCTTTATTTTTAACCTTAGCCTAAGTTTTAGGAAGTCCATGAATATTGGAATCCAATTCAGGATTTGGATTTTTTTTTATAATTTCTGCTGCTTTCATCACAGTGAAATTCTGACTCATAGCTCTATTCAGTTTTGTGTGAGACTTTCAAGTACTTCCTCACATAATAGTACTATAATTATATGGTTTCAAGATAGATTTTTACACCCAACACAAGAAAAGGCTGAGACATTCCCTCTTTTATTTCCTTCAGAATAATGAGCCTTTATCTTACTGTGGTGATAACAGTCTTTGAGGAAGAGGTACAATGCATTTAAATAAAAGAGCACACTAGGAGTAGGATTTGTGAATTTTTAAACACTACAAAATGATTTTGTGTTGCATATTTGCAAAGTGAAAGTGATCTATGTCTAATTTTTTGTCCTATCCCCAAACTTTCTTATGAGTATTTGATGGAGGTCTATCAAAAACACCTTTGAGTAGACTGAAACTTCCTTGATTGATCTGACTCAGAATTTCTGTAAAACTATGCTAGTGCATATTAGTAAATAGTATGCCATTTAATGAGTATTAAATTCATCACTTTAATAACTACTAAGTTATTGTCCCAAGACATGTAGAGGCAAAAACATATTAATGTATGCTTTCTTAAAAAAATGTCAAACTTAAGTTGCTTTCTTTGTCACATAATTTTAATATTTAGTGTCCCCTGAGAAATTCTATAATGTAAATATTCTAGAGTGTTTTGTCAAAATTCTCTGACTAGAAAATTCTCAATATTCAGAGAACCTTATCAAAGTAGATTTCATAGAAAAGTTACATACTCATAATGGGTACAATAATCTAGTCAATCTCCTTTCATATAAAAATGTGCATAGTAAAGCACAACAGATATGATTTCCCAATGGGCTGTTAAGTTAGAATATATATAATGATTCACAAACATTAAATCTATTATATTTTTAAATCTGAAAAGCATTTTATAACAAACAAAAGAATACCAGATCATTTACCACTATATCTATAAACATATACATATATTATTTCCATTTTCATAATAAAATTGTTTCAAAGACCACAAGTGACTTATCCAAGGTGCTTGTTTTAACAGAACAAAAATGCCCAAACTTGAAACTATGCCTTTTTATTCTATTGCTATGCAGATTTTGTTCAGATACAAATAAAATACAGATGGAGGAATTTTGATAGGAAAAAAAGAGATTTTTATAAATTAAAATGGGTCTGAGAAAGCTTCATTGAAAAAGTATAACTTGGACCCAACTGTGTTAGTCATGTTTAGAAAATTAGAGAACAGTATATTTTATGCAGAGGTCCTAATATAAATGAAGGCTTGAAAATAAAAACAGAAAGACAAATTTGGGAAAAAGCAAGGATCATCAATCCAGATAGAAAGGAAGAATGTGCAAGTATGGATAGACCAAAAGGACTTATATTGAAAGACTTCTAACACAGAACTATAACATTGTTTTGTGTAAACACAGGTGGTATAAAAAGGATAATGTTTAAGCCCTTACTTGTACCTCATAAATTTTATCCTCACCACCTCTTCAGGGTTGAACTTGGTCTCTGCTCAAAGCTCCTTTATTTCATTGAAAATATGCTCATGTAGAATTCATTCATATGGTTTGGAGTAATAAAAATATGAATAGGAAACTTTTCTCCATTTAGAAGGAAAACACATCAACCTCCCCCACCCCTTTGGTATAATTAAAAAGCAGCTGAAGCTTTACAACACTAAAGTTGGCAGTACTGCAGTTTTTTCTGGAGAAGGAAAATTATACCACATTTGAAGAAAATTGGTTAACTAGATTGGAAATGTGGAGGATTTAAATTATGCACTAGATTACATATAAAGAAGTATTTCTTATTTGTGTTCAATAGCCACCTCGACTAGGGCTATTTGAGTTGAGAAAGCATCAGCTCAGAATTCCTCAGTTAAATAGTTTTACTGGCACAAGTACTAAAGCTAAAATGAATTTTTTTCTGGTGAATCTGCAGAATCAAATGGGAAAAAATAAGCAACTGAATAAGCTAGAGATATTTTTCTTTTAAACTACTAGAGAAATATATTTATGTAGAATACTTATATTCTAAAACTTTTGGTGTGCTTCACCTTCACTGGGATAAAAATTACATGATGCTGTTATTTGAAAAAATGATTTTTGTATGTATGAATAGGCATTGGTTGTAGTTTTCCACAATGAAATAGAGTTATCCTGAGAAAATATTTCTTTCAGGGTTTTTTTATGATTTATTCTTTAAGAGGAGAAGTTTAGAGCTCAGCAATATTCCATAATTTAGCATCATTAGAGTCATAACTTTGTGGCTGAAGAATCCAAAGTTTATTGAGCATAAGCAATTTGGCCCATTAATAAGGTAAAAATGAATGAGGTCAAGATGCAAATTTTCTTTTATTTAATCAAGAAAAGTAGGCTCTAATTATGATGCCAGGCCTACTTCATAAAAAAAGTATAATGTGCCTTTCTTTGTATATTAGAATTTATTTGGGTGTAAATATGATGAATAAAAGTAAATACTACATGATAGAATACACTTAAATTCTTAATTGGGTGGTTCAGATATTAAATGCTATAAACATTTTAATGAAGTATATAATTGAAAGCTGGTAGACTCTGACAAAAATAATGGAATTGGTGAGATCTGTACCACTGACAACATTCATTTAAAATTTAGAACAGAGGAACTATCATACTCAATAGTTATATTTTCCCAGGAATATTCCTGATAAGTAATTGCCATTTTACTTCTTTTCTAGAATACTGCATAATTATTACTGATCACATGGCCTCAAATACTCCTTTCTTATCTATTTCCCTAACTTTGGCAAAAGTAGACCCATGATACGTCCATGCCTTTGCTGTCATCCTGTATGATTCTGAAAGGATTTTTACCACTGTAACTGTATATTTGTGGATATGTCAATGATACATCCTAAGGACCACTTTTTTTTTTTTTAAATACAAGGGCTATACTTTCTTCAAGAAAATCTCTAAGTACTCAAGGACCAGAATAGATCATGATACTTTCAGAAGGACTCTTATAAATATCTGGGTAATAGCTTAAAATATAATTGAACTTATGATTTTTGCTCTAATGTGAAGAGCAGGGATTGCTCTTATATAGAAACCCAGTGATTAGGGTTTCTCCAAAATATAAGTAAAAAATACAAAGACAAACATCAACTTTATTACTTCTTTGAGTATATCCAAAAATTCAGGTCACATGGCCTCTATCTGGTCCAAAACCTAAGGAGAGACAGGTGACCACAGTGGAAAAGGAGACAAGAGCACTCCCTTACCTGCCATTGATACTTCTAGACAATGACAAAAAGAGCTTTGAGCTTAGCCAAAATAGTTCCTTATTTGTTCAAAGTCAGGTTCAGAATGCTGGCAGAAGCAAGGCAATAACAACAGGCATGAGAAAACTTTAATTAACTGAGGGTTGCCATAGCAATAACAATTCTCAGAGTTCAGTCCTAATAAGATTAACTTATAACTCCTCACTTACAGCCTAATAAAATGGAAATACATACTTATTTCCAGACACAAATACTATTTACCTCAGTCTCCACTGATCAACATGAGTTGTCCATCTTTCTATAAAATATTATGAAAAGCCAAGAAATAACACATAGATAAAGCAATTGTGAGGATGAGATTAAGATATGACATAAATATAGGGGTTTCCCAGTAAGGAATTTAAAACAACCATGATTAATAGATTAAAGTTCTTAATGAAAAACTGAAGAAAATGCATAGTTAATATCAGTAGAGTTGTGGACCTAATGAAAAAAAACATTGCATTGGAAACCCAGAGGTTAAAAAACAAAAATTAAACTTAGTAAAAAGATGGATAATATCTTCAATAATTTCATCAGTGGACTTCACACAAATGATGGGAGAGCTAATGAAAATGAAAATGAGAAAATAGAAGTAAGCTAAATGAAATAAGAAAAAGTAAATACTAAAAAAAGCACATTTAAAGATAGTGAGATAACATTAGGTGTCCTAAATATGTGTCATTAATATTCTAGAAACACAAAAGATAGAAAAAGAGATAGAGTTTGAAGACATAATACCCAAGAATTTTCCAAAATTAGTGACTGACATCAAACCATGAATCAAAAGACATCTGAGAACACCAAAGATAAATTGTAAGAATAGAAACAACAACAAAAATGAAACAAGGTGAAGAGTAAGGATCAATAGAAGATTTTGAATGCAGACAGACAAAAAAAGACACACTGTATAACAGATGGTAAAACACAAGAATTATGAATAACGTCTCATAGGAAACCATGCAAGTTAGAGTCATCTTTAAAGTGCCAAGAATTTATAGTAGAAAGAAAAACATAAAAACAACTGTCTACCTAGATTTCTATTAAAGCCAATGTATCTTTCCTAAATAATGGGAGAAACAAAAATTCCCATGACAAGGAAACAAAGAGAATGCATTATTCATAAAACTCATCTATGAGGAATACAATTCAGCATATTTGTTACTCAAATAACAAAAATATGGGTAATCCAGTTAATGAAGCAATTCAGAGTTTAACAGTAAAACTACTATTATTTCAAGGCAGAAAGGACAGCAGGAGAAGTCTATGGTGCAGGAGGAAGGCAGCTATGTTTTCTAGTGAAATAGAACTCTGAAAGAATGGGGTGTTAATTATGTTTAAATGGATGGTTTAAAAATATTTACTTAGACGTTCCAATAGTTCTGGAATCTGGGAAGTCAAAGACCAAAATCATTGACTTAATTAGTTCCCTGGGAAAGACTATTTTTCTGGCTTTAACATGACTGCCTTCTCCCTATGTCCTTACATACAAGAGGAAGAGATCACTGATAAGAAAATACCTTCTTATCAAGGCACAATGCCATCCTGACAACCCCATCTAAACCCAATTATTGTCCACCTTCACCTCAAATGCCATTACAATGAAGACTGGAGTTTCAGCATACGAATTTGAAAGAATATGTTCAGTATATGGCAGGCTCCACTTGGGAACTTAGCTGCCCACATTCATAAGGAAAATGGGCACAGAAGCCTAGAAATACAACCCACTGACTCTGGCTTTCCTGAGAGAGAATGAATAATAAGGAATGAATTTGAGAGAAAAGAGACATATTCACTTCCCATCTTTAAAATGTTTTCATCCATTTCATCATTGTATCAGCTATTTAGTTTCCATACAAGAAGCACATCTCTGTTTGATATGACACAACTAAATTTCACAACAAATATTCTCTTTCCCCAGAGTTTCACTAGTTATTTCATTAATTTCAATAGTCAAGGATCTCTAGATCCTTGATGTTCCCCCATCATATTCAAATATAGTTCCTGATGATTCTGTGACCTGTGGACTAAATTGCAAATTCAAACATATGTTCCTCTACAAAATAACAGGACAAAAGGAAAAAACAGGGGATATAATTAGTTCGTATATACAGTTTAAGATATATAGGTATAGAACTTGTGCTATAAAATTCCTAACTTATAAGTGTTAACTGCTTATAAAAGTTAGGAATTTAGTGGCTTTGTGAATGCATGTATGTATGACAGAGACAGAGAGGGAAAAAGAGCACAAGTTAAGCCTGTAATTATTTTCATTTCCTTTTTATACCACCCATTGTTAAGCCTGTAATTATTTTGATTTCCTTTTTATACCACCCATTGCATGCCCCTACTGCGTTAAGCCAGCACCTCGGTTAACCACTATATTTCTTTTTATCTCATGGGAATTACATTCATGAAAGGTCTACATATTTAATCATCCTTTTTTTTTTGATTGAGTGAATATAGTTTTTACTTAACGTTAGCCAGTAATTATGAGAGCCCTAGTGAATCCTCTGTGTTCTAGAAAGAGACCCGTGATTGCATTACAGTTACACAAATATGTTTTTTTTTTTTTTTTTGATAATGGGAATTAGTCATCCCAGCCAGTACAGATCTTGTGTTCTACCTACAGAACACTGATAAGCTAGTACCTGGGAAATGCAGGCTTCTCATAAGATTTTTTAATCCTACTTAGGCCTTATAAGTGAATACTTGTAGTTATGAGGATTTTTACTAAAAATATTATGACTGACTCTGCATGGTGAATCTCATAGTTAGATATTAACACTGCAATTACCAGGAGTTTATCATTTCATACTGTATATAGGTATTGAATTATTATACTGTACCCTATAATTTTGTAGTATTAAAATATTTTTTAAAATAGAAACATGGATATTATCCTTGATGTTGCCTAACTTCTGAATTCTTTATGAAAATTATCTTGTTAGTTTATTAGAACCTTCATTTTAGCATCAGTGAATTCAGATTAAAGTCATACAAATTAAATTAATAACTAATATTTTTGTTCAAAGAGAAAAACAATTTCATAGGAATTTAGAACTCCGGTAGCTGTGAAAAGGTTGTCTTGTGAAGAACTCATTTGCTCCCTCTTATTCACAGTCACCCTAACTGGCTTAGCACCAACCTTGGCCTTTGCCCCAGATCCCTCAATTATGTTTCTTAAAACTCACAGGGAGGAATATAATAGATTCCATCAGCAACAAGAGACTTGTGTAATAAAAAAAACAAATGCCACGATTAAACACTCAGTGACCCCCAAAATACTCACAGCATGATTTTCAATTCCTAAAATGTTACATTGGCTTACAAAGAATAAAATTCAGGACATTGCATCTAAGGGCATCTTAAAATAATCACTTTTTCTTAAAAAAAAAAAAGAATTTGAAACAATGGGGGGAATTGATGGAAGGGAGAGGGGATGGGAATGTGAAAGACAGTAGAATGAATTGGACATATCTTTCCCATGTTCATGTAAAAATACACAACCAGTGTAACTCCACATCTTGTACAACCAAAAGAATGCAAAGTTACATTCCATGTATGTATGATATGTCAAAATACATTCTACTGTCATGTATAATTAAAAAGAACAAGTTGGAAAAGAAAAGAATTTGAGAAAAAACATCCTTAGGATATAATTGGGTCTCCTATAATTTTGGAGGAAAGTGAATTTTTCATTACTTTGCTTAGATTTCAAATGCCGTAGAGTGGGAGAATTAAAGTTAGCATTAGCCAATGCTAAAGTCAAAACAATGTATATTAAAAAAGAATTTTCTAATTTGGGAATAAACTTTTTTTCTGCAAGAGTTTTTCTTGAATTGGAATATAGTAGTTGTCAATATGCTCTAATATATAAATAAATTCTGTATACCAACCTTAAGGTAAGCCTCTTGAATAGTACTAGATGTCTAGTGAACTCGAATGAGAATGAAAGAGATGCCTTTAATTAAGAGATAAAAGGGTTCATTTCCTAGGACAATAGCATGAGGCATGATTACGGACTCCAGTTTACCACCAGCTCAGCACATTGGCTAATGGTTTTGATTACTGAAATACTAACAAATAATGGGGACATAAAAAAATCATCTGTCTATTACTATGATACCAGTATCAAGAGATCCTAAAAGCATACCAGTTTCCTGTGGGCTATTTGAAAATTACAACAATCAAATATATTTCATCAGTGATTTACAGTACATCTGGGCTTTGTTTCTGGGATTTTTCTTACTTGGTTTTTTAATTTTAAAACATATTTCCCATAATGATGATTGCAATTTGTGAGAAAAAAAAGTTTCAAGTACCAACCACCTAAAATTTTGCTACTTAACCAGAAAGAAAGAAAATATTAATTCTAAATATCACTACTTGATTTCCTAATGATGTATTATTCTTTGCTCTAATTATAAATTTTGATAGAGGAAAAAACACTATAAAATGAAAACTTCTCATCATTCTCAGATATTCATGAGTTTCATTTTACTTCATAAATTTAGTATAAAAAATGTTGCCATTAAAACAGACACTGCAAACCAATAGCATTAAAGTACTGAAATGCAAATGTGAATTTTTGACTGAGCCTAGAGAGCCTAGACCCACTCCTATGCCTACCCCGTCTTACCTTAAGCCTGTTTCAAGTCTTAATCTCTCAAACTTGCACTTTCTCATCTTAGAGTGAAAGATGTGCCTTTAGATTCCTCTGGGATGGTGACATGTTATTCTCACAAGTGCAAAGAAAATGATTGTTGGACTTTATAAATTTAGTTCAGATTCCTGCTCTGTTACCTGCTAGTTTTTATTGCTTTCTGTTTAACCTTGGAAAAATTACATTTTTAATCCTCAGTTTACTACATTAAAATGCCTTTTACATTCTAGACATTTAATGAATAATATTTTTCTTATATAATTCTTTCTTTTTAAGATTTCTTCTAGTTCATCCTATGATACATCTTATGATTTGAGCAAATATACATCACTTTGAATAAATGTGGTATCACTTCCATAATATACTTCAACACTATTTGCATAGTTATAATTATTTGCTATCTGCTTATTTACAAATTCTAGACAAATATTTTGCAGATTATGTCATTAAAAAACAATGTTCACATTAAAAAATTTCTGTAATAGAGGGTTCTAAAATAAGCTCATGTAGGGGGGTGCAGGAAGAAAAGCACATCACAAGGAGTATAATTTTCTTACAAAATTTCTTCATTAAATAAATACTCAGAATTTGTTGTATTAGTGTTAGAAAATTTGTTGTATTAGTGTTAGAAAACAATCCTTTATTCTAAGGTTACAATTGCAGGGTTGCTGGTTGACAATCTACTAAGGAAAAGGTTAGTTTATGTTTGCTCCCAAGCCTGATCTAAAGAAAAAAAAGAAAATAAAAAAAAAATATATAGCTTAGCTCATATTTTATTTGTCTATTCTGACAGCAAAAAATATAATCTAAACCTTCATAAACCTCCATTTTCTGAAAGCATACTAGACCCTTGGCTCGAAGATTTGGGCACACAGAACTATTGCTTGGAAGTTGCTGGGAATCAAGAAAATGCTGCTTAGTTTTTCAAGGAGCAAAGTTTAACAGGCCAACTAGAGAATGAGGTAAGACTAAGTTCTGCCTACTTTCATTCTCCATAGGTGTTATTTTTCTAACTGAATTTTAAAAATTCTAATATGTACTGTCCTCAACAATTTTCATTTATTATAAAATCCTTTTTTAGGTGAATAAGTATTCACTGTCTATAAGTTTATCAATATTTTTCATTCTATGTGTTTTATGACAAATCATTAAAAATACTACCATTATTTTTATTTTTTTCAATAATGTACATATTTGAACAAGTTGGTGTGTATAAGTGAGCTCATGGCAAAGTTATGTATCCTATTTAGAAGTATAACATTAGATCAAATAATTATACTTAAAACAAACTTTTTAAATTGATGGACAGAAATTTAGAAAGGATATCCACTGTTATGATTAAAATGTAGATTATTTTCTTCTTACTGAATAATGAAAAAATATGTTTAAGGATTAAGTGAGCTATCGGTAAAGAAGAAAAACAGAATTTTAGGTTCAAAATGAACAATTTCACATAGAAATTCTTTAATGGAAGTTCAGTAACATGAACCACTAAACAATTTGGAATCATCCAGGAAAAAAACAAAACAAAACAAACAAAAAAAAAACTTTGCTATACTAGGACTAGACCCACCCAAATTGTCACATATTATCTAAAGTATTCACAAATCTAATTCACTTTCTTTCCTCTTTCTCCTCTTTCTTTTCTATAATATGGATATATACATGAACATAGAAACTATACTACCCAGACTTTCCATTTTACTTTAAAGGTAAACAAGTACCGGAGTCACAATGTATCCTAGGAGAATTTTTTATTGTTAATATTCTCCAATTCCTATGGGTGTATCTATATAAATATAGAGCTCTCTAAGTGCTACCACTGGTTTGAAGTTCTCATAAGTGTCTGTGTTTTTACTGTTTTTTGTCCCAGCTTTCCTCCCTATCAAGCCCCTAGTGATTATACAGCTAGTTCAGTAGTAAATCTGGTCTGTGGTCAATAAGTTTAAGAACACAGTGTAAGCAGAGGAGTTCATGGACAGATAGAGAATATCAGGGTTTTGAAGCATTTTTAAAGCCATGCAAACTACTTAAAACATCTGCCCTCCTCTTTATGTAGATAAAAAGGTGAAATTTTCAAAGGTAGAATTTGATGTAATCTGCAACAAAGAAGGGGAAAAAAAGAACACTTGGGAAACATAAGTGGTTATTTCAATCTGTTCAAGAGCTCAGCTAAGAAGCAGAAAACATGTTCTAATTGCAAATGTGTACAAAATTAGTGAGAAACCATTTACAGATAACCACATTTTTCAGCACATCCAGGCTAACAATAATTATTCATAAATACATGAGTTAGAATGTTATATCTTATGATAATTGAATAGATGAGATTATCCTTATCCAAGAAAAACTGTTAGAACCAGCCAAAATCAATAAATTAGTATATAGAAATATCAAAGAATAACTATCATATATTGACTCAAAGAAAAACCAATTCCTCTAACACTTTATTTTGTCAAGCAATTGAGTATCTCTTATCTTTATAGGTATATTTGAATATCACTGGGTTTTTATATTTAAGTCAAAGAAATTAGTAATGAAGGAATTTTAAAAGACAATAAATGAGAATTTTGGTCATTACTATTGGAGTATGTGTCTTATAAATTAAAATATTGAATGTATTTCAGAATCAGGTATTGGGTCCAATATTACTTCATTACGTTTATCGGGTACAGACTGAATATTTTCTAAACTGTTTCTTCACTGCTAACACTATGAGAAGGCCCTATAATTGCTAATACCTTAAATGATAATATTATAAAAATCTAATCCTTTAAAACTAAAGAATATATGTTGTTGAATTGAAAACACACATTTCATTAAATTGTAATTTCCTCTACTTTTCTGGTCCTCTATTTACAAATTTTCCAATCAGTAAATTCATTTATATCTTTTTGAAAGGTGGTCTATTTTTGGTCACTATTTGGAAATTTGTTAAGAAAATCATTTTTGCCACCTTATTTCCTAAAACGGAATCCTTGTCATCATTTCACTTTGTAGAACACACCATGTTCTATGGGTTTACATTTAAAAGGCTGGAGAAGCAATAAACAAAATCCCCTTATTTTTAGCCTCTTGCTTTTTCCTCCTTTCTTATGCAGTTCTTTAATGAAAAACTCAGATTCATTCCCATGTCCTCTGTGGTAATATTCATTGCAAACATCATTAGGATGTGAGGTCTCTCCCTTAATTAAGAACTAAAAGGCTTCATTTCCTAAAACAAAAGCATGTGGCAAGTTTTATTGATCTGGTGTGTGTCGCCAGCTGAACACATTAGCAGAGGTTATTGATTCCTCTAGCGGTAATGAGCTTGGGTTCCTTGTCAGGTGAAGTCCACTTTCCTGGGGAGCATTTTTCTAGAAACCAACTAATATGGAAGCACATGCTCAGTATGATGTACGGTGCAGAACACTTTTAAAGCTTTATTGCCAATGAATCATCCTTTAAAAATATAACAACAGTCATTTAAAAGGTTATTTTCCCGTCATTATCTTTTTTAAAAAAATCATTCTGAATGCTAATGATGCACTTATGAATAGATGCTAAGCCAAAACAAGTGTAGCATGAAAGAAAGGCAATCACATCTGGCTTATAGTGCTATTGGTAAGTTTGCAAGTAGTCATCATCCTTATCTTCTGCTGACCTAACAGGGCCACTTAACCAGCTCTGCTTCACCATTATCAATAGTCATGATCTCTACCCAATGTTTGGATAAGAATTGAAGAAACAGCTTTGAGGATTCATGACCTATATAAAAAATGGGAATCTAGATAGTAAAGCCTCATTGGTGAGACATTTGTAAGAAAAATGGTGATGACTCTTTCATTAAGGGAAATACTTCAAATGAGTACTACTGAAATACATCTTGATTTTTTTCTTAGGGCCCTTGATTTTTCTAAGGGTAAAGCCCCAGAGTACAGTTATAATTCATTCTGGAGTGGGATGAATGAAAGCAATGAGGGAATTGGTCTCCTTTGATAGGACAAAAAAAAAAAAAAAAAAAAAAGGTGATATTTGAGTTTCTAGGTTTATTACAAATATATATATTTGTTTTTAGCCAAAATTTACTGGATAACCTTAAAAAACATTTGTCAGGAATACATTAGAAAACCATTAGAATATTTAAATTTTAAATATGCAATTTTCATTAAGGGGGAAAATACTATCCTGCTAAATGGAAGAAAATGATCCTAATGAAAATAATATGCAATGCTCAATAAGTGCATCCAATTAGAACACTAAAAGATATTATTTGAAGCTTGGAATTTTTATGTTGATGTTAGAAAGTGAGAAAAATGGATCATTTTATTTGGAAAGTTTAATTTATCATAGCCTGCTGAGAAGGTTCTGTTTAGTCACTGAATATGTTACAAGGCCCTCTGGACCCATTTTCAGACAAAAGAATCCATCTACATTTTCTACCATTTCTGTATCACCTGCTTGAAGTAATAAAATTGTTTCTGAATATATGAACCAACACATTTCCCAGTCCTGTTCAGCCACCAAAATCCTATCCATAATGCACAGATGACCTAAGATGCTTCTCTCTGTTCTGGACCCAATTGCTTCTGTTTCCTTAATTGAATGAAATATAACCTTAATGGAGATGTAAATACAATGGACAAGAAATATGTTATTCATGGTTTAGGGTGTAATTCAAACTTGAACTGGAGTCAATTGTCATTTAAATGGTGATATAGAATCAGGTACAGTTTTCTGAAGTCACATTTAGCAGCAGGGTTATGAAATTTCTGCATTAAGTACTTATCCAGATAAGAAAATAGTTGTTTCAAAATTTCACTTACTTGTCTTATTTACACAACATTTTGTAGTGATTAAATTGTCAGGTTACTTAACAAACTTACATTCAAATTTTATTTTTCCTGAATGTCTTAGTATGTGTCTCATAAAAACAGTTTACATGGTATAACAGATGGGTCTACCTTGTGCCAGAAATCCTGTACCTTTCAGCAACTGCAAGCACGACCAGGTTCTATACTACATCTATTTTTATTTTCTGACCACATTATAATTTGTGGGAATGACCCAATTCTTGGCAATAAGAAACTAATTCAATAAAACCCTGATTGACTTTTAAAAAGGGAAAGCAAAGTTGTGGGAATGCTTACTATTTATAGAACCATGGCATAAAAATTGATAAATATTATTGGAAGAAGTAAGAATCAGTAATCTTAAGTACCATGATCATCTCTCTTCAGCAATGGACAAAGGTTTGGAATTCCAAAACAAGTTTTAGTGTCAGCAACATAGTAATATATGAATGTCTGACTTATGAAAAGGTAACAAATACAAAGAAAGGCTTTTAAAATAAGGCATAGGAAGAAAATGTGAACAAACTGCCATTATTTAATGAAGGAAGAAAATCTTAGTGCTGTAGTATAATCTTTGAAAGAAATCATACAATGTAAAATAAAGAATAGAAAAATTGATCCAGGTATTTGCTTCTCAAGAACATATAGAATATATATATAAAATTCTTATCATAAAATGTTAATACCACTATAGTCTTACCCTGCTATCCATTCCAGATTTGTGTATTTGCAATCTCTCTCTCTCTCTCTCTCTCTCTCTCTCTCTCTCTCTCTCTCTCTCACACACACACACACAAAAAAAATACCAATGTAGTAACAATTTTTCTTCCCCAAACACATTTTATTTTAATTCAAGTCTATTTCCCTGTTCTTTCTTCTTGGAATATCCAATATACCAACTAGTGAAAATTGCTCTCATAGTTAAATGTCCCAAATCCCAGAAGACATCTTTGATGAAAAAATCAGAGTGATGCCTTGTGTACTCTGCTATCCTCATTAATCTTTTTGCACCTTACCACATCTTATCTCACATTCTACTTTGCACACAGTGTCTGTCACTTTCTGGGATCTAAACACTAGGCAAACAGAATGTTTGATATTTATACATCTCCGTGTCCTCCCTAAGCATCTGAAATAACTCCCTGAATGTAATATTTATTTTCAGTTGAGTAAAATTGAAACAATACTTTAGAATGCTCTTTCCATCCAGCTGCATTGCCACTTTATAAAATTGTTTTACTCACTCATATACTATCAATTGAGCTACTTATTAGCCTTCTTTCATCTAATATTGTCAATGATATAGGCAGGAAGACTTTCTAACATATGAAATCTGGGAGTAGCAGCAACATACAACCTCTCTAGACATTTTTATTATTTAGTTCCTGGATATTTTCCCTTTGTTGTAAGTTTCTACATTCCTCTTCCTAATACCAGTCTATTATTCCATTTGTGATGTGGCTTTTCAGAAAACAATAAGGAAGGTCTGAATTCAAATTTTGCTTCTTAAAACTTAAATGTTGTGTGTTTCTTCATAAGGTATATGCTGTTTCAATGTCCTTATCTGCCTCATTGATATTTTTTGAACATTAAAATAATGCATGTAAAGTGTGTAACAGAATATCTGGCATGGAAAAATAATTTGGTAACTGGAAGTTTTTATTAGTAGTAAAAATTTTAATGACATCATTTGTACTTCTCATCAAATCAGTACTATTCAATGAACATGGGTATAAAAAGTACTGGAAGCTTAAGCTATGTAAACCATACGACTGTCAGGCAGCTTAAAAATCTGTTGTTGAAAAATAATTGTTAGCTTCTTCCAAGAAAGTAGTGTAAAAAATGAGATCATGTACACAATCATACTTAAAATTCAAGAGATCATCCTAATTAGGACCTGTGATAATAGAATCAGCCACTCATTCTGATCATAACACTTCATAGAATCATAATAGTTTAGATCCATAAAAATTATTTTATTTGTTTGTTTTTTTACATATAAGAAAACTGAAAATTAAAGGGGGAAGGCTGAAAATGGTATGGGCTTTGAAATGTGATTAAAATGAATTACATCTTTCTTCTCTTATCTATTAAACAATGATTGCAACTTCTCTACACATCAATTTCTCCATATTTAAATGGGTAGAAATACCCATTTTATAGGAATATTAGCCCCCAAAAGAGATTATATTAAAAGAACCTATGTTCATACATGAATACATGACCAGTGTAACTCCACATCATGTACAATCACAAAAATGGGAAGTTATGCTCCATGTATGTATGATATGTCAAAACATATTCTATCATCATGTGTAACTAACAAGAACAAATAAATTAATTAAAAAGAACCTAGGTGTGTGTAAAAGCTCTAATATTTGATCAATAAATGCCAGTATCCTCCCTGAATCTCCTATGCACACCTGAAACACACACAGAAATAAAGTGTTATATATGTACATTTACATATACATATGTTTATAATGAGTTATTTACTGCCCACACCAGAATTGTCTATTATTCATTTTCTTCTAAGATTAAAATCAGTTCATTTAATAGTACACAAGCTAGACATTTAATTAGGGTCTAAGATGTATGTGTATTTTTAAAAGTAAACCTTTTATTTTTCTGAAGTTATTTATACTCCACCAATTAAATACTCTGGAAAAAGATGTTAATGTATAATATCATAAAATCATCTTATCCTATCAATTAAACCGATGGAAGTATATTATGTAATGACATGTGCTAATATCTGTCATTCAATTTACCTGTTATACTTGCTTATTGTTAATGATCAATATCTCTTTCCATATCTTATGGTATTTGAATTCTACTTTATTGTACTAAATAAATTTTTAGCATTTCGATGTAGTTAATCTTGAACTGCCCACAATTCTTCTGGAAATCAATACTCATGTGATATCTCTTTTAATTCATATGGGATTATAATCCGAAGAGTACTAACTATACAATATATAAGCCTCTTTGTCCTGCAACAGATAACAAAGCTCAGATAATACTACCTCAATTAAGAAGATACTTGTCTATATTAGAAGGTGTCTATGCACAGAGCCCTGGATCACACAAAAGATCTCAGTTTTTGCAGGCTCACTATTTGAGCATGCCTAAACAAGTACATTGTATAGAACATGCTGATAAGAGACTGAGGGGCATTCATGCTGCTTAGGAAGCCACAGGGAAAAGCGAACATCACATGTACATCTGTAATGGGGTCTCTTCTTCCTGTCCTTATGCAAAATACATCTTACAATAGACAGTTTCATTTCTATCAAAGTGTCCTTTAGTCATGATATTCTTAGTGACCATTTTGCAGACTGCCATTGTGCTCTGATTTGAAAAATAAATATGCATATAGATTTAAAAATACATCTTGGGTGTACAGGATAATTTTAAACTGTTCAGTTCAACTAACAGAAAAATATAATACAGATTCACCAAATAGATGATTGTTTGAAGTGTAGCATCAAAAAATAAATGAAGGTATAAAAACATCTGTTATATTTACATCTGATGAGGGCCCCTGTGTCTCTTCTTATAACAACACCTATCCTACAGGTTCACAGCCTTGTCCTTATGACTTTAATTAACCTTAATGACCTGATTAAAAGGTTATCTCCAAATACAAGTACAGTCACCATGCAGTTTAGAGCTTCAACATATAGTTTTAGGAGTGACACAATTTAATTCATACATTAAGGACTTGTCTTAATTCTGAATGGTATTCCTCAGTATAATGAAGATGATTGGGAAAAGGAAATTCTGAGAAAACATCACAGACCAGAGGAGGCTAGAGAGATGTAATGACTAGATGCAATGTTGTATGTTGGGTGAGATCCTGGAACAGAAAAAAAGAACATTAGAGAAAACCATGTTAACCCTTAAAAAAAAAACCAACAGTTTAGTTAACAGTAATGTGCTGATGGTGGTTCTTATTGTGACAAGCAACAATGACAATGTAGGGTGTCAACAGGAAAAAAGTTGGTGAGAGGTATGTGAATTCTATGCCTTATCTTATTGTAAACCAAAAATTGTCATAAAATAAAAATTTTATTTAAAAAAGAAAAATATCAGCAATGGAAAATCAAACCAAAGAAAATTAGGCCATCCCTGGGCCAATTTTGAAAAAGCATTATAATTTTGTTTGGAGTCTACAAGTCTACTCTCAGGCTCCATGATTAGCTGGAAAGATTGACAGAGCTCAGAACATCTGTCATACTCATTCTTATGATTTATTACAGAAAAAAGGACACAGAATAATTAGGAAGGGTACATTCCATGCTGGCAAAATCCAACCAAAAGTGTCAGGTGTCCCTTCTCAGTAAAACTGCACAGAGATGCACCTACTTCTGACAATAGTGTGTGATAACACATATGATCTCCTGCCAAGTAGAGTAACTCACCTGAGCCTTGGCATGCAGCCCCAGCTCCCCTAACATTAATTACAGATTCTCCAGCCTCCTTTAGGTAAATGTGATGTCATCTAGCATCTGAGGCATAGGAAACACTTACCAGACAAGGTAGCCTAGGGGCTCAGAGGTTAGTTCTCAGGAACTGTTCCTGTCAGTCCTAAAGATAGGTCTGCTTTTGAATGTACAGGGCTTAAGCAACTCAGGCCTGCTCAGTTAATTCTTTATTGTATAATAATGAATCCAATTTTGTGTACTTGAAGCTCTAAGGAATATAATGTGCTAAAGAAAGAAAATTAAATAAAGTGTTATATATACTTGATCCTAAGGAATACAAAATTATAGACAAGATATTCGTGTAAAGGAAAAATGATAAAGGAACATAATTAGTGATTTAATAAAGGAGAATAAAATTGCTAAATAAACTCAAAAAGTAAGAAACTATTATATTTGAGAGGTGAGATTAACATACATTAGTATTTTTAAAGTTTTTACCTTCTTTTTTCAGCACTACCTTTTTTTTCCTAAAATCACCCCTTTTCTTTGTGGTTTGATGGGAGTTTCCATACAGAGCCCAACCATTAGAACAGTCATTAAACAGTAGATTGCTGATTAGGATAGGATGACTAAACTGCATCTTTATTCAATTGAAACTAATGAGAGTATATTTAATCCCTTATTTTTATGAAGTTGTGAGATTTTATATCAAGCTATGTAGAAGAAGCCATGTAAAATATAAGCAAATGGGGAAAAGTAGACTTATAAAATGAGTAGTTTACAAAATCTTGATTCTACCCTGCTTGAAGCTCATATTCATCTTGTTTGCTTTCCTTTCAAACTGAGTTATGTCAAGTTATCTTTATTATAACCAAAGATTTTTTTCCTTAAAATAACTGATTTGAGGATTTCTTATACACAAGTGGATTGCATAGAATTTTTAAAGGATAATCACACTGATATTTGTTAAATATGTCATAGTTTCAGATATATGCTATGTATTGGGATACCTAAGATTGATAAAGTGTGTGCAGTATTCTCAAGGAGTTCAACTAAAGTGGAAATTAACAAATAGATTAAACAGTTTAGAAAGCTCCCCGACACTTTGAAAAATTAAGGTAAAAATTGTGAGACATTTGTCTGATTTTTCTGGTGAAAAACATAAGAAAATATATTCTTGGTAGAAAATATATTCTCATTATGAAGAATTCAGAATGCTTTAGATTAAATTTTTAAAATTCTAATAGTTGAAGTGTTGAGAGCAACTGAGATCACTCAGGAAGAAGAAAAATTAAAATAAATACTATGGGACCTAGAGCATTTCTATTAAAGGATGAATTTTTTATGAATAAAAGATGTAAGTAAATGTCAGAGAGAGAAAATATAAAATAAATAGTTTAATATATCTAGTTGTTAGAATAAATTAAAGCTTAAAGATTATGATTTGTTGTTAATCATCCTTGAGCATCAGAAGTAATTTCATTTGAACTAAATCCAGTTCCTCAAAACTGGTACTAACCTTATATCTTTACAATTAAGTATATATATAAATTATAGAACAGACCAGGAATGACTCAGTCCCTAAGATTTTCCTTCCCACCTATCTTGATAAACCAGTCATCCAACTAATGACTACAAAACCTGACAGAGAGTTTTTTGCTTTCAGAGCACCATTTTTCAAGTGTATTCCTGAAACAAACTAAATATTCAAATCACCTTTCTGGATAAAGTTATTTTATTCTATAGACAAAACATTTTTTCAGTCTTTTCATGGCCAGGATTTTTAGCAAAGCTCTCATTGGTTTTCTTCCACTTTATTTGCTGCTTTGGCTGAATTAGGACCAAATCTCTGCTACTTAGCCCAGGCTACTGCAATATATTGAAGAGTCCTTGTTATCAGCTTCCCTTCTTAAATGTCCAGGTACTAGACTCTGAGTAAGTTCCATTCCAGACAAACTAGTGCTCTGAATCATACCATAAATCATTAGGCTTATGTCTTAAGTGTCCTTGGTATAATCTGATGAGATTTGATTCATTACTCAGGGGTCTCACGAATGAGTAGAAGCACAGTGACAAGACTTTGTGATTATTTGTCTATTATTCTCTGTTGTCACTTGAATATGAATATAATTTGTCATTTAATGTGTCTACAATTATGCTGCCCATCTTTTTACATGCATAAACATTATGGTCCAATAGCACCAAATATTTAGCATTAAATATTTGAAGCTTTATAGAGTTTTACCAAGGACAAATGATAACTTCAATATTCACTCTGAAAAACTTGGTATTAAGCAAAATAAGTCATTTTGCCTGGATAAATGGATCTAGAGATTATAAATTTTCAATGGTCAGCATTGTTTGATTGACATGATGAGGTTTTAACAGTACTTGCCAACTCTACAATTATTTCTACTAGAAATATACAAAAACGTGGAATTTATTTCCTTCATCTCTCCCCATACAACTGCAAATTGGCCTCCCTTCTGAACTTTATACTTTGCCTCCTCTTATTCCATACTCTACTACTCTTCCTTGTACTTTTTCCAAACTCCTTTTCTCTTTTCTCAATACCACTTTTTAAACACTCCTCTATCACTGAGAATTAGTCTCTTCTAATGTGTAATTTGGGTAGAGAATTATGACCAGATTCATTAGTTCTATAGTTTGGAAACTTGGTAAAGATGAAATTTACAAAATTCAGGTGAGGACTTTCCAAATTCTCAAGAAGAATTACAGAATTTAGGACTAATTTGATAAATTACAGTCGAACGATCTCTTATTTTTATACATTTTTGATATCATTTGAGACCCCCAAACTGCTCAAACTGCCTTAAATGAAGAAAAAAAAAAAAACATTGTATTTCGAATCATCCTGGGAATGCTCTGGTCTCAGCAAGCTTGAAGGCATCCCAATTACCTAATCTACTTGTATTGTTGCTATTGTGACTGATGTCTGAATAAGCCACTCAGGGGGCAATGTGCTCAACTCAGTAATCCTAATCCTTATCACCTAAATTTATATCAATCCACTGAGCATCCAGACCTTGAACCAGAGTAAAATTTGATTTTCCAAGCCCTTTTCAAACTGGCTGTCACCAAGACAGTGCACCAGCCCTGCCTGCTTGGTATTGCTATCCTAGAAAAGAAAGAAGCCAGAAATCTTAGAATGACTTGGATAGAAACTTGAATATTTAAATAAAGTTTATATAGCATTCCTCCCCTTTTGTACATATTATTAGTCAAGAGGAGATATTCTATCTATCTGGGAATAGTTATATTTAAAAGTACAACTATCTTTCTTGCCAAGGTGTGGAGATCAGAAGAAGATGAAGGAAGAAGAGTTGGATTATCAGTTTACCAACCAGCTTTTGCCATAAAAGTCACAGATGGACAGACTGCAATTAGCCTGGAAATATGAAAACAAAATGCATAAATTTCAATGACTCTATCAGCATGATGATAATTAGCTGATTAGTAACAGGGGAAAAAATCAACAATAACACCAAAGCTTGTCAATAGTCAGATATAATCAGTGTACAAGGAATAGCCAGAAAGCAATGCTTCATGGGACATTATCCTTCATACCATCCTGCAGCTTTTGGTGGAAATCAAGAGGTGTCATAAAATTGTAGCCTCCACATAGAGATACTGTGTTTGTGTGTGTGTGTGTGTGTGTGTGTGTGTGTGTGTGTGTGTGACATGATGATAAATTTATACAATGGTCATGGGCAGTGCACTAGGTATCTGGACCCTGATGTCCATATGTTTCCTTAGGGAACCAGGCCTTACCTGAAGGCATCACTCAGTGCTGGTTGCACTCGACCAGCAAGCACAATTTGATTTCAGTATTTAAATCCTCAAATGCCATAACACATAACTAAGTCATTCAAGGTCACTCCAGGTGAAATTGGGTTGGCACGAAATATTTACACAGAGAAAAATACCTTTTTCTTGGTGTTCTTCAGCCATGTCTGGCTCCTCTGCTCCAGTTCCCACAAGGGAGGCAAGAGAGGCAGACAAAAGAGGAGGTGCATGCCTGAAACCACCATATTTAGTGAAGAAAAGGCACTTGAGAAAGTGCCATCCCAATGAGGCAAGGGGTCAGGTTTCAGGAGGTTAAGTCTAGCTTCTAGATGTCTTATGGTCAGCAGATTGACTGACATCTTGGAAGGCTACACCCATCTCAGATGCTGTGTGGGATTAAAAGGCAGAGCGAGCGAATGGGACACATATGTGCACAGCCCAGACAGAGCAGCAAAGTCAGTCTAGTCCACTCTTGCACTCAAAATGCACACAGCTCATGCACAAAGCCCATGGCTGGCCCATGACAGCCAAAGATTTATATCCCTAATCTACAGTAGTCCTACAATTTCCACTTCCACATTGAGTAGTGTGGACATGCCCATTTTCTGTTCATATATTTGATCTAGTTCACATTTCTCTTAAAACCATGTGTGCTTTTTTAGGTAGACACATTAAATATTGAATATTCAGTTTACCTATAGATATGTACTAATCAAAGATTTTCCAAAGGAAACCTTAGTTCATAGGTTACTTCCACAATTCTTTTTACAAATAACCATATTCAAATATTTGTCAAAATACTCATATTTTTAAGAAAAACTTGCAATGTGACAGAATAAAAGTTGTCAATTGTGTCTGTTATGGCAGTAACTTTATGTTCATTATTAGACATAGGCAATTTACCTTCCAACCAAATTCATAGTTTTATGTCCTTGAAAATCATGATTTAAACTTCTTTTATCTCATAAGTTTCAAAACTAACAATTAAGAATGAAAAAATTCCTACTCTGTAGAATGGGAAGTCTGAAATCTTTGTGCATGCTAAGATAATTATGTAAATGTTCACTTCAAAAATTGTACTTTGAAAAGAAAAATAATAAAAAGCATATATTTTTGTAAGGAAGAATTTGCCTAGCCAAAATGACAGAAAACTTCTTTATAAAAATAAAGAGATGCATTTCCTGTCACTGATGCCTTTCTTAGAGTCCTAGGAGATTAAAAAAGCTAGGACAATCAAATGAATCTGACTTTATGAAATTTTGGTAGGATAAAAATATTGATTATGCAATTGAGTAAACATTCAGTACAGGCCAAATATTCAAATTAGAAATTGTAAAAAAAATAGAGAGAAAACAATAATGAGAGAACCTATGGGTGAAGTCATCGCAAAGAGAATTAAAAACTTGGACAAAAAGACCTTAGGGCCTTTTTTCCACCCGTTATTACTTCATATAAATTCTTAATGATTATTTAAAATATTAATTTTATATACAAACATTTGTTATAATACAATGGAACTATTAAAAATACTTTATACATAAAGACTACATAATTTTAAATTTTATATGTAGATTATTTAATTCCAAGTTATTTCGTCATCATTATTTTGTGTTAGTTAATAACCTGTTTAAATTTTATCAATTTTTTTTCTTAAAAGCCTATGGTTATAAAGGGAGGAAATATCAATGTTTATATGAAAAATTGCAGTACTAACAAAACATAAACAGCTTCTCAAAAGAATTACTACCAAAACATCTATTTATTACAATCTTATTCATTGTACCTTATGTTTGTGTAAAATCATTTTCTTATTCTAGAGAAAAATTAGCTTAGAGTATGTAAATATATTTTTATTCACTACATCCTATTTTATTTCCTCCATCTCTGCCTATCAGATGCAGCCTGATAGACAAAAAGAACAATCATCAATTGAGACATTTTGAAATTTTTTAATGCGGTCACCTTTTAAATAAAACCTATTGATATTCCATGAATATATGCAGTGCTGTGCATTCAAAAGAGAAGACATACAAAGAGGACAGAATTCTCAAAGGAAAAGGGTTATCTATACGCATATTCATCAATGAAATAGCCAGCAACCAGAAAATAGTGTTGTGAACATGCTGCGTAGCCCTGGACAGCTGTGACTCTGAGTGAGTCCTAGGAGGAATGGAGTCCACACAGCCATCTGTTCCCAGACATTCCTGACATTTGAGAATCGATTTGCTGCTATCACAAGTCAATTAAGGACATTTGTTCTAAACAGGACACACAAAAATAGAAGACAAAATAACATTGAACTGCCAAGTTTTTGCTTTGATGGCTCATCCTGGGACAAGGAATGAATCTAAAACAGGGAACTGTAAATATGCCTCTTTTTAAAAGTTACATGAACTACACAATTATCTCACAAGTGAAAAGGATACCCTGTCAAAAAAATTCTATTTGAGAAACCATAGGGCCAGTAATTAATTTTCACAGCATATTTAACATCAGAAATATTGTCATATATCAAATCTGTGCTAACACTGACCATTAAGAAAATTATTCTTAGGTTCTATAAAGCTGTTTTTCTTTTTTTATATATAATTACAATGAATTTGAGCCTAGATGTATGATTTCCTTCTTTCACCTGGGAATCTCAACACTCTTACATCATGTCAGAACTTTTATAGAATGGTTACTTCTATACATTACAAAAATTAGACACATTCATCAGTGTGCTAATTATAGTAGTATATGCAGGGTGATAAAAAGGAATACATATTTTATAACTTACATTTCACTTGAGCATTCCTTTCATATGACATGGGTGGTCTTAACTTTAATCCAAAAGTAATTGCATAAAAGGTAATTGTATATTAAAATACAAATAGTAACTTCTCTTTCTAAAGTATATAGTATAAAGTGTACTAGTATACTAGTACATTGGTTACTTAAATGACTTTAGTATTAGTAAGTGCTGAAAAATCAGCAATTGTGGCCTAGTGGAATTCTACATTATGAAACCTTGAGAATTTATGAGCAAGTTCGGTATATGAAAAAATTAATATATTGCCCATTTTCTATAATGGGTATTGACCTTAATCCAGAATATTATTTCAGCAGTAAAATGTGTGCAAAAATGTAATATTTTATTTTTAATTAAATGTTTCCAGCATTTTCTTTTTTTTTCCATCTCCTTTTTCTCCTTGAAAATCTGATAACTTTTGTAGTATTCATTCCTTTTATTGCTGCTTCCCAGTTTCACCAAAACCACAGAATGCCACAGAAGAAGTTTGGAAGCTATCATAGATCCAATAAATGGCATTTCCTTCTGCTTGGAGGATTATGTCCTTCCAGAGTAACAAACACACAGAAATATCCAGTTCTACAAGGAAAACTACACATGTAAAAATTGTTTTTCATTAAAAATCCTTTATGAAGAGCTGAGGATAAGTTCTGTGGTAGAGTGCTACCTAACAAATGTGAGGCCCTGGGTTAGATCTCCAGTAATGTAGGAAACAAAACCCCTTTTTTGTTAGTGTGCTAAAATAGCAGTATATGTAAGATGATAAAATGGAAATAATGGAAATTATTATTAGTATGGAGCAATGAAATTACCTAGAATTTCTCGCTGGAGAATAAGGCATAAAACCTCATAAATAATTTATAAAATATAACATTGTATTTTAGAATTTTCTGGATATAACTGAAGACCATGATTTGGGAAGTACCAATTTAGTAGAGTACAAATAGCTGGACTATTTGAATTTTCAATACATTTAAGAGAAGACTGCCATTGATGACTATCAGATATACTCAAGAGAAAAAAGAAGAGCAGAGCACATTTTTCCTTAGATTCATAGCTAGTCTCAAGATTCATTCAGTGTTATTGTATATAATGATGCCATTGATATAACTAATCAAGGTAATACAAAATATAGACAGATGAATATTTTGTAAAATTTTCAGCTCATAATGGAGTGAACAATGGTTACAGAGAAACATTTTAAAATATAATATGAATTTATATATTTATATTATCAAAATATGCAGTTCATGTATACATAAAAATAATTTCCGATCCCAGCAGCCTGCAACAGGGCCCGGAGAGCCAGGCCAACTGATTCTCGTGGCCTGCCCTGCGGCTACAGAAGGCGTGGCGCCTCAGTGAAGCCATTAATTGGCAAGCAGGGAGGTTAGGGAAGGCCATTAGGTGGAATCCCACCAGCCAAGCCCACACGGACCCTTGGGCCGAGCACGGGTTCTCAGAAGGGGAAGGAAGCGGTACAGTCCCATCCCCCACAGCGGACACTCCGCCGAGCCAGTCAGCGGCCACCATCCGGGAAAGCTGAAGGATACACCGCCACTCTCCTTCAGAGTGCGACATCAAAACAGGTCGGTGTCATTCAGCTCACCCCCCAGACAGCGGGAATTCGCATAAAATCTCTCCTAGGCTTGCCGGGAGAGGGAGTATCAAGCTGAGCCTCCATACAGGCTAGGGGGAAACCAGAGACACCTGACCTCCAACCCCTCCTCCCAGTAGCAGCCAAAAGGAAACCTGGCTAGCCAGCGCTGGGGGAGGGGCAAGCAGAAAGAATCAAAGTGATAGAGTGCCAGGGATCCCAGCAGCCTGCAACAGGGCCCGGAGAGCCAGGCCAACTGATTCGCGTGGCCTGCCCTGCGGCTACAGAAGGCGTGGCGCCTCAGTGAAGCCATTAATTGGCAAGCAGGGAGGTTAGGGAAGGCCATTAGGTGGAATCCCACCAGCCAAGCCCACACGGACCCTTGGGCCGAGCACGGGTTCTCAGAAGGGGAAGGAAGCGGTACAGTCCTATCCCCCACAGCGGACACTCCGCCGAGCCAGTCAGCGGCCACCATCCGGGAAAGCTGAAGGATACACCGCCACTCTCCTTCAGAGTGCGACATCAAAACAGGTTGGTGTCATTCAGCTCACCCCCCAGACAGCGGGAATTCGCATAAAATCTCTCCTAGGCTTGCCGGGAGAGGGAGTATCAAGCTGAGCCTCCATACAGGCTAGGGGGAAACCAGAGACACCTGACCTCCAACCCCTCCTCCCAGTAGCAGCCAAAAGGAAACCTGGCTAGCCAGCGCTGGGGGAGGGGCAAGCAGAAAGAATCAAAGTGATAGAGTGCCAGGGATCCCAGCAGCCTGCAACAGGGCCCGGAGAGCCAGGCCAACTGATTCGCGTGGCCTGCCCTGCGGCTACAGAAGGCGTGGCGCCTCAGTGAAGCCATTAATTGGCAAGCAGGGAGGTTAGGGAAGGCCATTAGGTGGAATCCCACCAGCCAAGCCCACACGGACCCTTGGGCCGAGCACGGGTTCTCAGAAGGGGAAGGAAGCGGTACAGTCCCATCCCCCACAGCGGACACTCCGCCGAGCCAGTCAGCGGCCACCATCCGGGAAAGCTGAAGGATACACCGCCACTCTCCTTCAGAGTGCGACATCAAAACAGGTCGGTGTCATTCAGCTCACCCCCCAGACAGCGGGAATTCGCATAAAATCTCTCCTAGGCTTGCCGGGAGAGGGAGTATCAAGCTGAGCCTCCATACAGGCTAGGGGGAAACCAGAGACACCTGACCTCCAACCCCTCCTCCCAGTAGCAGCCAAAAGGAAACCTGGCTAGCCAGCGCTGGGGGAGGGGCAAGCAGAAAGAATCAAAGTGATAGAGTGCCAGGGATCCCAGCAGCCTGCAACAGGGCCCGGAGAGCCAGGCCAACTGATTCGCGTGGCCTGCCCTGCGGCTACAGAAGGCGTGGCGCCTCAGTGAAGCCATTAATTGGCAAGCAGGGAGGTTAGGGAAGGCCATTAGGTGGAATCCCACCAGCCAAGCCCACACGGACCCTTGGGCCGAGCACGGGTTCTCAGAAGGGGAAGGAAGCGGTACAGTCCTATCCCCCACAGCGGACACTCCGCCGAGCCAGTCAGCGGCCACCATCCGGGAAAGCTGAAGGATACACCGCCACTCTCCTTCAGAGTGCAACATCAAAACAGCGGACACTCCATCCAGGCAGTCAGTGGCCACCATCCGGGAAAGCTGAAGAATACACCACCACTCTCCAACAGCTTGTAACATCAAAACAGCCAGCAGCAGGACCCCGGAGATCCAGGCCAACTGATTCGCGCGGCCTGCCCCGCAGCTACAGAAGGCGTGGCGCCTCAGAGAAGCCATTAATTAGCAAGCAGGGAGGTTAGGGACTGCCATTAGGTGGAATCCCACCAGCCAAGCCCACCGCCCACGCCCGGAAGAGGCCCAGCGATCTGCCAGCATTGTAGTCACGACACCCCAATTGGAATAGGGACAGAGCAGAGCCGCCTTCCACTCCCGGAACAGGCCCAGAGAGCCGCCAGCGTGATAGACACGTCACCCCAATTGGAGTAGGGGCACAGCCGCCGCCCGCACCTGCAAGGGAGACTTTTCAAGTATACAAGAGCAACATAAATAAATAGGGGGTAAATTTCAAAACACAACAGTTGCACCAAGCAGAAAGAAACGCGGGCAGTATGAAAAGACAAGGAAAGAAAGGACCACAAGCAATGCAGGTCAACTCAACTTTAGAAGAGGTAATAGCTGCAACAGATGGAATATCAGATAAAGAGTTCAGGATATATATGCTTCAGATGATCTGGAGTCTCAAGGAAGACATGAGACAGCAAAATCAGACAATGAAAGATCACATTGACAAACAAATCCAGGAAGTCAAAGATCAATTTCACAGGGAGATAGAGGTAATAAAAAACAAACAAATTGAAATTCTAGAAATGCAGGAAACAATAAACCAACTTAAAAACTCAATTGAGAATACTACCAGCAGAGTAGATCACTTAGAAGAGAGAACATCAGACAATGAAGACAAAGTATTTCAACTGGAAAAGAACATAGACAGCTCAGCAAGTCTGCTAAGAAACCATGAGCAGAACATCCAAGAATTATGGGACAATATCAAAAGACCAAATTTAAGAGTCATTGGGATACAGGAAGGCACAGAGCTCCATTCCAAAGGAATAAACAGTCTATTCAGTGAAATAATACGAGAAAACTTCCCAGAATTGAAGATTGAGACAGAATCCCAAATCCTAGAAGCCTACAGGACGCCGAATGTGCAAAATCATAAGAGATCCACACCTAGACACATTATAATGAAGATGTCCAACATACAGAATAAGGAGAGAATTTTAAAAGCTGCAAGAGAAAGAAAGCAGATTACATTTAGGGGTAAACCAATCAGGATAACAGCTGATCTCTCAACACAGACTCTGAAAGCTAGAAGATCCTGGAATAACATATTTCAAACACTGAAAGACAATGGGCTCCAACCAAGAATCGTGTATCCGGCGAAATTAAGCTTCAGGTTAGAAGATGAAATTAAAACCTTCCACAATAAACAAAAGTTAAAAGAATTCGCAGCTAGAAAACCATCTCTTCAAAAAATCCTTGGCAAAACATTACAGGAAGAGGAAATGGAAAACAACATTGAAAACCAACAATGGGAGGTAGGACAGTAAAGGGGGGAAAGTAGTCATAGAGGATAACAAATCAGGTTTAGTAACATCAATAAACAAATATGGATAGAAGAACAAACCATATCTCAATAATAACCCTAAATGTTAATGGCTTAAACTCACCAATTAAGAGACACAGGCTAGTAGAATGGATCAAAAAACAAGACCCAACAATATGCTGTCTACAGGAGACGCATTTGATAGGAAAAGATATACATAGACTGAAGGTGAAAGGTTGGGAAAAATCATATCACTCATATGGACCGCGGAAACAAGCAGGAGTGTCCATACTCATATCTAATAAAATAGATTTCAAGCCAAAGCTAATCAAAAGGGATATAGAAGGACACTTCATACTGCTCAAGGGAACCATACACCAACAAGACATAACAATCATAAATATATATGCCCCAAATAATGGTGCAGCTGTATTCATCAAGCAAACTCTTCTCAAGTTCAAGAGTCTAATAGACCAACATACAATAATCATGGGAGACTTCAACACACCTCTCTCACCACTGGACAGATCTTCCAAACAAAAGTTAAATAAGGAAACTATAGAACTCAATAACACAATTAACAACCTAGACTTAATTGACATATATAGACTATACCACCCAACATCAAGTAGCTACACTTTTTTCTCAGCAGCACATGGAACCTTCTCAAAAATAGACCATATACTATGTCACAGGGCAACTCTTAGACAATACAAAGGGGTAGAGATAATACCATGCATCTTATCTGATCATAATGGAATGAAACTGAAAATCAATGATAAAAGAAGAAAGGAAAAAGCAAGCATCACCTGGAGAATGAACAATAGGTTGCTGAGTGATCAATGGGTTTTAGAAGACATCAAGGAGGAAATTAAAAAATTCCTAGAGTTAAATGAAAACACAGACACAACATATCGGAATCTATGGGACACATTGAAAGCAGTTCTAAGAGGAAAATTCATTGCTTGGAGTTCATTCCTCAAAAAAAGAAAAAACCAACAAATAAATGATCTCATACTTCATCTCAAAATCCTAGAAAAAGAAGAGCAAAACAACAGCAAAAGAAGTAGAAGGCAAGAAATAATTAAAATCAGAGCTGAAATTAATGAAATTGAAACAAAAGAAACAATTGAAAAAATTGACAAAACTAAAAGCTGGTTCTTTGAAAAAATAAATAAAATTGACAGACCCTTAGCCATGCTAATGAAGAGAAGAAGAGAGAGAACCCAAATTACTGGCATACGGGATGAAAAAGGCAATATCACAACAGACACTTCAGAAATACAGAAGATAATCAGAAATTACTTTGAATCCTTATACTCCAATAAAATAGAAGATAGTGAAGGCATAGATAAATTCCTTGAGTCCTATGATCTGCCCAGATTGAGCCAGGAGGATATAGACAACCTAAACAGACCAATAACAATAGAGGAAATAGAAGAAACCATCAAAAGACTACCAACTAAGAAAAGCCCAGGACCGGATGGGTATACAGCAGAGTTTTACAAAACCTTTAAAGAGGAACTAACACCAATACTTTTCAAGCTATTTCAGGAAATAGAAAAAGAGGGAGAACTTCCAAATTCATTCTACGACGCCAACATCACCCTGATTCCGAAACCAGACAAAGACACATCAAAGAAGGAAAACTACAGACCAATATCTCTAATGAACCTTGACGCAAAAATCCTCAATAAAATTCTGGCGAATCGGATTCAAATACATATCAAAAAAATTATACATCATGATCAAGTAGGATTCATCCCTGGGATGCAAGGCTGGTTTAATATACGGAAATCAATAAATGTTATTCAC